>NW_028274903.1:178070-356141 GCF_037043125.1 Eumetopias jubatus | reverse complement strand
TGAAGGACAAAAGCCAACCACCTAACTCGAGGGAATCACACTATAGAGAATCCGGGCTTCGGCTGGACTAGGCCTTCCTGAGGGTGGAAAGCTTCTGCTGAGAGCATGCATGCGAGCACTGCCAGCGAGTCCAAAACCATTTTCCCAGGGAGACTGAGGCCGCGGCAGAAGGGAGAACACAACTGCCCATTTGTTTCCTGAAGCCAGCCCAGCAGCCGACCCCTAGGGCATGCAAGTCTCAGGCTCGCTTACCAACGCAATGAAACCGTACTGTAGGGGAACCTTGTATACAGAGCCTCACTGTTGCGCGCAGTGGGAACTCTTGGAGTGCCTGTACGTAAGAGCCTGGCTGAAGAGTCCCTTCAGTTCCTGGGCGAGAGAAACGGATTCGTGCAGCCGCACCTCTCCCACCAGCTCTCAGTATCAGAATGGTAGCACTCCTCCGGCCTGTGTGCGTGCAGGCCTAAGTTGCAGGCCCCTCCCTGGAAGGCAGTACACTGTGGAGAAACCGCGCTTTAGCTGCCGCCGTTCCCTAGCGGAGAGGAAGCTGTAGGGTGTGCGATGTGCCTAGAGCCCGGCGAACGTCTTCCCTACGTAAAACCGGGGGAAACAAAGACCGGTGCCGGAGACGCGTCTCGGCTCAGCTCTTGTTCATGGAGCTAGCATCTTTACCCCGGTGTGCGTGCAGGCCGAAAGCCAAAAACCTCACACGAGGGAAACGCACTGTAGAGAATCGGGCTTCGGCCAGACTAGGCCTTCCTGAGGGTGGAAGCCTTGTGCTGTGTGCATGCGTATGAGCTCGGCCACGGAGTACAAAACCATTTTCTGAGGGAGACTGAGGCCGCAGTAGAAGGGAGAACAAAGCTCCCCACTTGTTTCCTGCTACTGGCCCTGCGTCCAACCCCTTGTGCATGCATGTCTCACTGCTCCCATACCAACGTAAGAAAAGTAGGGTAGGGGACCGTGTTGTAGAGAGTCTCACTGTTACGGAGGGTGGAAACACTGGGAGTGTGTGTACGTGAGAGCCTGGGAGACGAGTCCCCTAAGTTACTGAGCGAGAGAAAAGGATTAGTTGCAGCAGCACCTCTCCCACCAGCTCTCAGTGGCAGAATGCTAGCACTCCTCAGGCATGTGTGCGTGCAGGCCTAAGTATCAGGCCCCTCCCTGGAAGGCACAAAACTGCGGTGAAAGCGCGCTTCAGCTCCGGCCTGTCCCCGGCGTGGAGGACGCTGTAAGGTTTCCTCTGTACTTGAGAGCCCGGCGAACGGCTTCCCTAGGTAAAACCGAGAGGGAAAGAAAGGCCGGTGCCTGAGACGCCTCTCGGCTCAGCTCTTGTTCCTGGGGCTAGTACCGTTGCCCCGGTGTGCTTGAAGGACAAAAGCCAACCACCTAACTCGAGGGAATCACACTATAGAGAATCCGGGCTTCGGCTGGACTAGGCCTTCCTGAGGGTGGAAAGCTTCTGCTGAGAGCATGCATGCGAGCACTGCCAGCGAGTCCAAAACCATTTTCCCAGGGAGACTGAGGCCGCGGCAGAAGGGAGAACACAACAGCCCATTTGTTTCCTGAAGCCAGCCCAGCAGCCGACCCCTAGGGCATGCAAGTCTCACGCTCGCTTATCAACGCAATGAAACAGTACTGTAGGGGAACCGTGTATACAGAGCCTCACTGTTGCGTGGAGTGGGAACTCTTGGAGTGCCTGTACGTAAGAGCCTGGCTGAAGAGTCCCTTCAGTTCCTGGGCGAGAGAAACGGATTCGTGCAGCCGCACCTCTCCCACCAGCTCTCAGTATCAGAATGGTAGCACTCCTCCGGCCTGTGTGCGTGGAGGCCTAAGTTGCAGGCCCCTCCCTGGAAGGCAGTACACTGTGGAGAAACCGCGCTTTAGCTGCGGCCGTTCCCTAGCGGAGAGGAAGCTGTAGGGTGTGCGATGTGCCTAGAGCCCGGCGAACGTCTTCCCTACGTAAAACCGGGGGAAACAAAGGCCGGTGCCGGAGACGCGTCTCGGCTCAGCTCTTGTTCCTGGAACTAGCACTTTTACCACGGTGTGCGTGCAGTCGAAATGCCAAAAACCTCATTGGAGGGAAGCGCACTGTAGAGAAACCGGGCTTCGGGCAGAGTAGGCCTTCCTGAGGGTGGCAGCCTTTTGCTGTGATTATACCTGCTTGCACTGCCAGCGCGTCCAAAACCATTTTCTGAGGGAGACTGAGGCCACGGCAGAAGGGAGAACACAACTCCCCACTTCTTTCCTGAAGGCGGTCCTGCGACCGTCCCCTTGAGCATGCATGTCTTTTTTTTTAATTTTTTATTGTTATGTTAATCACCATATATTACATCATTAGTTTTTGGTGCAGTGTTCCATGATTCATTGTTTGTTCATAACACCCAGTGCTCCATGCAGAACGTGCCCTCCTCAATACCCATCACCAGGCTCACCCCTCCTCCTACCCCCCTCCCCTCTAGAACCCTCAGTTTGTTTCTCAGAGTCCATCATCTCTCATGGTTCGTCTCCCCCTCTGACATACTCCCCTTTTCTTCCTCTCCTGTTATCTTCTTCTTTTTCTTTTTTCTTAAAATATGTTGCGTTATTTGTTTCAGAAGTACAGAACTGTGATTCAACAGTCTGGCACAATTCACAGCGCTCACCGTAGCACATACCCTCCCCAATGTCTATCACCCAGCCACCCCATCCCTCCCACCCCCAACCACTCCAGTAACACTCAGTTTCTTTCCCGAGATGAAGAATTCCTCATATCAGTGAGGTCATATGATACATGTCTTTCTCTGATTGACTTATTTCACTCAGCATAACACCCTCCAGTTCCATCCACGTCGTTGCAAATGGCAAGATCTCATTCCTTTTGATGGCTGCATAATATTCCATTGTGTATATACACCACATCTTCTTTATCCATTCATCTGTCGATGGGCATCTTGGCTCTTTCCACCGTTTGGCTATGGTGGACATTGCTGCTATAAACATTGGGGTACACGTACCCCTTCGGGTCCCTACATTTGTATCTTTGTGGTAAATACCCAGTAGTGCAACTGCTGGATCGAACGGTAGCTCTAATTTCAACTGTTTGAGGAACCTCCATACTGTTTTCCAGAGGGGTTGCACTAGCTTGCATTCCCACCAACAGTGTAGGAGGGTTCCCCTTTCTCCACATCCCCGCCAACATCTGTCGTTCCCTGACTTGTTAATTTCAGCCATTCTGACGGGTGTGAGGTGGTATCTCATGGAGGTTTTGATTTGGATTTCCCTGATGCCGAGCGATGTGGAGCACTTTTTCATGTGCCTGTTGGCCATTTGGATGTCTTCTTTGGAGACATGTCTGTTCATGTCTTCTGCCCATTTCTTGATTGCATTATTTCTTCTTTGGGTGTTGAGTTTGATCAGTTCTTTATAGATTTTGGATACTAGCCCTTTATCTGATAGGTCAGTTGCAAATATTTTCTCCCATTCTGTCGGTTGTCTTTTGGTTTTGTGGACTGTTTCTTTTGCTGTGCAAAAGCTTTTTATCTTGATGAAATCCCAAGAGTTCATTTTTGCCCTGGCTTCCCGTGCCTTTGGCGATGTTTCTAGGAAGAAGTTGCTGCGGCTAAGGTCGAAAAGGTTGCTACCTGTGTTCTCCTTTAGGATTTTGATGGACTCCTGTGTCACGTTTAGGTCTTTCAACCGTTTGGAGTCTATTTTTGTGTGTGGTGTAAGGAAATGGTCCAGTTTCATTCTTCTGCATGTGGCTGTCCAATTTTCCCAACACCATTTGTTGAAGAGACTGTCTTTTTGCCATTGGACATTCTTTCCTGCTTTGTCAAAGATAAGTTGACCATAGAGTTGAGGGTCCATTTCTGGGCTCTCGATTCTGTTCCATTGATCTATGTGTCTGTTTTTGTGCCAGTACCATACTGTCTTGATGATGACAGGTTTGTCATAGAGCTGAAAGTCCGGAATTGTGAAGCCGCCAGCTTTGCTTTTCTTTTTCATTAGTCCTCTGGCTATTCTGGGTCTCTTCTGGTTCCATACAAATTTGAGGATTATTTCTTCCATTTCTTTGAGAAAAGTGGATGGTATTTTGATGGGGATTGCATTGAATGTGTAGATTGCTCTAGGTAGCATTGACATCTTCAGAATGTTGATTCTCCCAATCCATGAGCACGGAACGTTGTTCCATTTCTTTGTGTCTTCTTCCATTTCTTTCATGAGTATTTTATAGTTTTCTGAGTACAGATCCTTTGCCTCTTTGGTTAGATTTCTTCCTAGGGATCTAATGGTTTTGGGTGCAATTGTAAATGGGATCGACTCCTTGATTTGTCTCTCTTCTGTCTTGTTGTTGGTGTAGAGGAATGCCACCGATTTCTGTGCACTGATGTTGTATCCTGCTACTTTACTGAATTCCTGTATGAGTTCTAGCAGTTTTGCGGTGGAGTCTTTTGGGTTTTCCACATACAGTATCTTATCATCTGCAAAGAGTGAGAGGTTTGACTTCCTCTTTGCCGTTTTGGATGCCTTTGATTTCTTTTTGTTGTCTGATTGCTGTGGCTAGGACTTCTAATACTACGTTGAATAGCAGTGGTGAGAGTGGACATCCCTGCCGCGTTCCTGACTTTATGGGAAAAGCTCTCGGCCTTTCCCCATTGAGAATGATATTCGCTGTCGGTTTTTCATAGATGGCTTTTATGATATTGAGGTATGTACCCTCTATCCCTATACTGTGAAGAGTTTTGATCAAGAAAGGATGTTGTACTTTGTCAAATGCTTTTTCTGCATCTATTGAGAGGATCATATGATTCTTGCTCTTTCTTCTGTTAATGTATTGTATCACGTTGATTGATTTGCGGATGGTGAACCAGCCTTGCAGCCCAGGAATAAATCCCACTTGGTCCTGGTGAATAATCCTTTTAATGTACTGTTGGAACCCATTGGCTAGTTTTTTTTGTGTGTGTGTGAGAATTTTTGCTTCCATGTTCATCAAGGATATTGGTCTGTAATTCTCTTTTTTGATGGGGTCTTTGTCTGGTTTTGGGATCAAGGTAATGCTGGCCTCATAAAATGAGTTTGGAAGTTTCCCTTCCATTTCTATTTTTTGGAACAGTTTCAGGAGAATAGGTAGTAATTCTTCTTGAAATGGCTGATAGAATTCCCCTGGGAAGCCATCTGGCCCTGGGCTTTTGTTTCTTGGGAGATTTTTGATGACTGTTTCAATTTCCTTAGTGGTTATAGGTCTGTTCAGGTTTTCTATTTCTTCCTGGTTCAATTTTGGTAGTTGATACATCTCTAGGAATGCACCCATTTCTTCCAGGTTATCTAATTTGCTGGCATAGAGTTGCTCATAATATGTTCTTATCATTGTTTGTATTTCTTTGGTGTTGGTTGTGATCTCTCCTCTTTCCTTCATGATTTTGTTGATTTGGGTCATTTCTCTTTTCTTCTTGATAAGTCTGGCCAGGGGTTTATCAATCTTGTTCATTCTTTCCAAGAACCAGCTCCTAGTTTCGTGGATCTGTTCTACTGTTCTTTTGGTTTCTAGTTCATTGATTTCTGCTCTGATCTTTATGATTTCTCTTCTCCTGCTGGGTTTAGGCTTTATTTGCTGTTCTTTCTCCAGCTCCTTTAGGTGTAGGGTTAGGTTGTGTATTTGAGACCTTTCTTGTTTCTTGAGAAAGGCTTGTATTGCTATATACTTTCCTCTCAGGACTGCCTTTGTTGTATCCCAAAGATTTTGAACCGTTGTGTTTTCATTTTCATTGGTTTCCATGAAATTTTTTAATTCTTCTTTAATTTCCTGGTTGACCCATTCATTCTTTAGTAGGATGCTCTTTAGCCTCCATGTATTTGAGTTCTTTCCGACTTTCCTCTTGTGGTTGAGTTCTAGTTTCAAAGCATTGTGGTCTGAAAATATGCAGGGAATGATCCCAATCTTTTGGTACCGATTGAGACCTGATTTGTGACCTGGGATGTGATCAGTTCTGGAGAATGTTCCATGGGCACTAGAGAAGAATGTGTATTCCTTTGCTTGGGGATGGAATGTTCTGAATATGTCTGTGAAGTCCATTTGGTCCAGTGTGTCATTTAAAGTCTTTATTTCCTTGTTGATCTTTTGCTTAGATGATCTGTCCATTTCAGTCAGGGGGGTGTTAAAGTCCCCCACTATTATTGTATTGTTGTCAATGTGTTTCTTTGCTTTTGTTATTAATTGCCTTATATAATTGGCTGCTCCCATGTTCGGGGCATAGATCTTTACAATTGTTAGATCTTCTTGTTGGATAGACCCTTTAAGTAGGATATAGTGTCCTTCGTCATCTCTTATTACAGTCTTTGTTTTAAAATCTAGTTTGTCTGATAGAAGGATTGCCACCCCAGCTTTCTTTTGGTGTCCATTAGCATGGTAAATGGTTTTCCACCCCCTCACTTTTAATGTGGGGGTGTCTTTGGCTCTAAAATGAGTCTCTTGCAGACAGCATATTGATGGGTCTGGTTTTTTTTTTTAATTTTTTATTGTTATGTTAATCACCATATATTGCATCATTAGTTTTTGGTGCAGTGTTCCATGATTCATTGTTTGTTCATAACACCCAGTGCTCCATGCAGAACGTGCCCTCCTCAATACCCATCACCAGGCTCACCCCTCCTCCTACCCCCCTCCCCTCTAGAACCCTCAGTTTGTTTCTCAGAGTCCATCATCTCTCATGGTTCGTCTCCCCCTCTGACATACTCCCCTTTTCTTCCTCTCCTGTTATCTTCTTCTTTTCCTTTTTTCTTAAAATATGTTGCGTTATTTCTTTCAGAAGTACAGAACTGTGATTCAACAGTCTGGCACAATTCACAGCACTCACCGTAGCACATACCCTCCCCAATGTCTATCACCCAGCCACCCCATCCCTCCCACCCCCAACCACTCCAGTAACACTCAGTTTCTTTCCCGAGATGAAGAATTCCTCATATCAGTGAGGTCATATGATACATGTCTTTCTCTGATTGACTTATTTCACTCAGCATAACACCCTCCAGTTCCATCCACGTCGTTGCAAATGGCAAGATCTCATTCCTTTTGATGGCTGCATAATATTCCATTGTGTATATACACCACATCTTCTTTATCCATTCATCTGTCGATGGGCATCTTGGCTCTTTCCACCGTTTGGCTATGGTGGACATTGCTGCTATAAACATTGGGGTACACGTACCCCTTCGGGTCCCTACATTTGTATCTTTGTGGTAAATACCCAGTAGTGCAACTGCTGGATCGAACGGTAGCTCTAATTTCAACTGTTTGAGGAACCTCCATACTGTTTTCCAGAGGGGTTGCACTAGCTTGCATTCCCACCAACAGTGTAGGAGGGTTCCCCTTTCTCCACATCCCCGCCAACATCTGTCGTTCCCTGACTTGTTAATTTCAGCCATTCTGACGGGTGTGAGGTGGTATCTCATGGAGGTTTTGATTTGGATTTCCCTGATGCCGAGCGATGTGGAGCACTTTTTCATGTGCCTGTTGGCCATTTGGATGTCTTCTTTGGAGACATGTCTGTTCATGTCTTCTGCCCATTTCTTGATTGCATTATTTCTTCTTTGGGTGTTGAGTTTGATCAGTTCTTTATAGATTTTGGATACTAGCCCTTTATCTGATAGGTCAGTTGCAAATATTTTCTCCCATTCTGTCGGTTGTCTTTTGGTTTTGTGGACTGTTTCTTTTGCTGTGCAAAAGCTTTTTATCTTGATGAAATCCCAAGAGTTCATTTTTGCCCTGGCTTCCCGTGCCTTTGGCGATGTTTCTAGGAAGAAGTTGCTGCGGCTAAGGTCGAAAAGGTTGCTACCTGTGTTCTCCTTTAGGATTTTGATGGACTCCTGTGTCACGTTTAGGTCTTTCAACCGTTTGGAGTCTATTTTTGTGTGTGGTGTAAGGAAATGGTCCAGTTTCATTCTTCTGCATGTGGCTGTCCAATTTTCCCAACACCATTTGTTGAAGAGACTGTCTTTTTGCCATTGGACATTCTTTCCTGCTTTGTCAAAGATAAGTTGACCATAGAGTTGAGGGTCCATTTCTGGGCTCTCGATTCTGTTCCATTGATCTATGTGTCTGTTTTTGTGCCAGTACCATACTGTCTTGATGATGACAGGTTTGTCATAGAGCTGAAAGTCCGGAATTGTGAAGCCGCCAGCTTTGCTTTTCTTTTTCATTAGTCCTCTGGCTATTCTGGGTCTCTTCTGGTTCCATACAAATTTGAGGATTATTTCTTCCATTTCTTTGAGAAAAGTGGATGGTATTTTGATGGGGATTGCATTGAATGTGTAGATTGCTCTAGGTAGCATTGACATCTTCAGAATGTTGATTCTCCCAATCCATGAGCACGGAACGTTGTTCCATTTCTTTGTGTCTTCTTCCATTTCTTTCATGAGTATTTTATAGTTTTCTGAGTACAGATCCTTTGCCTCTTTGGTTAGATTTCTTCCTAGGGATCTAATGGTTTTGGGTGCAATTGTAAATGGGATCGACTCCTTGATTTGTCTCTCTTCTGTCTTGTTGTTGGTGTAGAGGAATGCCACCGATTTCTGTGCACTGATTTTGTATCCTGCTACTTTACTGAATTCCTGTATGAGTTCTAGCAGTTTTGCGGTGGAGTCTTTTGGGTTTTCCACATACAGTATCTTATCATCTGCAAAGAGTGAGAGGTTTGACTTCCTCTTTGCCGTTTTGGATGCCTTTGATTTCTTTTTGTTGTCTGATTGCTGTGGCTAGGACTTCTAATACTACGTTGAATAGCAGTGGTGAGAGTGGACATCCCTGCCGCGTTCCTGACTTTATGGGAAAAGCTCTCGGCCTTTCCCCATTGAGAATGATATTCGCTGTCGGTTTTTCATAGATGGCTTTTATGATATTGAGGTATGTACCCTCTATCCCTATACTGTGAAGAGTTTTGATCAAGAAAGGATGTTGTACTTTGTCAAATGCTTTTTCTGCATCTATTGAGAGGATCATATGATTCTTGCTCTTTCTTCTGTTAATGTATTGTATCACGTTGATTGATTTGCGGATGGTGAACCAGCCTTGCAGCCCAGGAATAAATCCCACTTGGTCCTGGTGAATAATCCTTTTAATGTACTGTTGGAACCCATTGGCTAGTTTTTTTTGTGTGTGTGTGAGAATTTTTGCTTCCATGTTCATCAAGGATATTGGTCTGTAATTCTCTTTTTTGATGGGGTCTTTGTCTGGTTTTGGGATCAAGGTAATGCTGGCCTCATAAAATGAGTTTGGAAGTTTCCCTTCCATTTCTATTTTTTGGAACAGTTTCAGGAGAATAGGTAGTAATTCTTCTTGAAATGGCTGATAGAATTCCCCTGGGAAGCCATCTGGCCCTGGGCTTTTGTTTCTTGGGAGATTTTTGATGACTGTTTCAATTTCCTTAGTGGTTATAGGTCTGTTCAGGTTTTCTATTTCTTCCTGGTTCAATTTTGGTAGTTGATACATCTCTAGGAATGCACCCATTTCTTCCAGGTTATCTAATTTGCTGGCATAGAGTTGCTCATAATATGTTCTTATCATTGTTTGTATTTCTTTGGTGTTGGTTGTGATCTCTCCTCTTTCCTTCATGATTTTGTTGATTTGGGTCATTTCTCTTTTCTTCTTGATAAGTCTGGCCAGGGGTTTATCAATCTTGTTCATTCTTTCCAAGAACCAGCTCCTAGTTTCGTGGATCTGTTCTACTGTTCTTTTGGTTTCTAGTTCATTGATTTCTGCTCTGATCTTTATGATTTCTCTTCTCCTGCTGGGTTTAGGCTTTATTTGCTGTTCTTTCTCCAGCTCCTTTAGGTGTAGGGTTAGGTTGTGTATTTGAGACCTTTCTTGTTTCTTGAGAAAGGCTTGTATTGCTATATACTTTCCTCTCAGGACTGCCTTTGTTGTATCCCAAAGATTTTGAACCGTTGTGTTTTCATTTTCATTGGTTTCCATGAAATTTTTTAATTCTTCTTTAATTTCCTGGTTGACCCATTCATTCTTTAGTAGGATGCTCTTTAGCCTCCATGTATTTGAGTTCTTTCCGACTTTCCTCTTGTGGTTGAGTTCTAGTTTCAAAGCATTGTGGTCTGAAAATATGCAGGGAATGATCCCAATCTTTTGGTACCGATTGAGACCTGATTTGTGACCTGGGATGTGATCAGTTCTGGAGAATGTTCCATGGGCACTAGAGAAGAATGTGTATTCCTTTGCTTGGGGATGGAATGTTCTGAATATGTCTGTGAAGTCCATTTGGTCCAGTGTGTCATTTAAAGTCTTTATTTCCTTGTTGATCTTTTGCTTAGATGATCTGTCCATTTCAGTCAGGGGGGTGTTAAAGTCCCCCACTATTATTGTATTGTTGTCAATGTGTTTCTTTGCTTTTGTTATTAATTGCCTTATATAATTGGCTGCTCCCATGTTCGGGGCATAGATCTTTACAATTGTTAGATCTTCTTGTTGGATAGACCCTTTAAGTAGGATATAGTGTCCTTCGTCATCTCTTATTACAGTCTTTGTTTTAAAATCTAGTTTGTCTGATAGAAGGATTGCCACCCCAGCTTTCTTTTGGTGTCCATTAGCATGGTAAATGGTTTTCCACCCCCTCACTTTTAATGTGGGGGTGTCTTTGGCTCTAAAATGAGTCTCTTGCAGACAGCATATTGATGGGTCTGTTTTTTTTTTTTAATTTTTTATTGTTATGTTAATCACCATATATTGCATCATTAGTTTTTGGTGCAGTGTTCCATGATTCATTGTTTGTTCATAACACCCAGTGCTCCATGCAGAACGTGCCCTCCTCAATACCCATCACCAGGCTCACCCCTCCTCCTACCCCCCTCCCCTCTAGAACCCTCAGTTTGTTTCTCAGAGTCCATCATCTCTCATGGTTCGTCTCCCCCTCTGACATACTCCCCTTTTCTTCCTCTCCTGTTATCTTCTTCTTTTCCTTTTTTCTTAAAATATGTTGCGTTATTTCTTTCAGAAGTACAGAACTGTGATTCAACAGTCTGGCACAATTCACAGCACTCACCGTAGCACATACCCTCCCCAATGTCTATCACCCAGCCACCCCATCCCTCCCACCCCCAACCACTCCAGTAACACTCAGTTTCTTTCCCGAGATGAAGAATTCCTCATATCAGTGAGGTCATATGATACATGTCTTTCTCTGATTGACTTATTTCACTCAGCATAACACCCTCCAGTTCCATCCACGTCGTTGCAAATGGCAAGATCTCATTCCTTTTGATGGCTGCATAATATTCCATTGTGTATATACACCACATCTTCTTTATCCATTCATCTGTCGATGGGCATCTTGGCTCTTTCCACCGTTTGGCTATGGTGGACATTGCTGCTATAAACATTGGGGTACACGTACCCCTTCGGGTCCCTACATTTGTATCTTTGTGGTAAATACCCAGTAGTGCAACTGCTGGATCGAACGGTAGCTCTAATTTCAACTGTTTGAGGAACCTCCATACTGTTTTCCAGAGGGGTTGCACTAGCTTGCATTCCCACCAACAGTGTAGGAGGGTTCCCCTTTCTCCACATCCCCGCCAACATCTGTCGTTCCCTGACTTGTTAATTTCAGCCATTCTGACGGGTGTGAGGTGGTATCTCATGGAGGTTTTGATTTGGATTTCCCTGATGCCGAGCGATGTGGAGCACTTTTTCATGTGCCTGTTGGCCATTTGGATGTCTTCTTTGGAGACATGTCTGTTCATGTCTTCTGCCCATTTCTTGATTGCATTATTTCTTCTTTGGGTGTTGAGTTTGATCAGTTCTTTATAGATTTTGGATACTAGCCCTTTATCTGATAGGTCAGTTGCAAATATTTTCTCCCATTCTGTCGGTTGTCTTTTGGTTTTGTGGACTGTTTCTTTTGCTGTGCAAAAGCTTTTTATCTTGATGAAATCCCAAGAGTTCATTTTTGCCCTGGCTTCCCGTGCCTTTGGCGATGTTTCTAGGAAGAAGTTGCTGCGGCTAAGGTCGAAAAGGTTGCTACCTGTGTTCTCCTTTAGGATTTTGATGGACTCCTGTGTCACGTTTAGGTCTTTCAACCGTTTGGAGTCTATTTTTGTGTGTGGTGTAAGGAAATGGTCCAGTTTCATTCTTCTGCATGTGGCTGTCCAATTTTCCCAACACCATTTGTTGAAGAGACTGTCTTTTTGCCATTGGACATTCTTTCCTGCTTTGTCAAAGATAAGTTGACCATAGAGTTGAGGGTCCATTTCTGGGCTCTCGATTCTGTTCCATTGATCTATGTGTCTGTTTTTGTGCCAGTACCATACTGTCTTGATGATGACAGGTTTGTCATAGAGCTGAAAGTCCGGAATTGTGAAGCCGCCAGCTTTGCTTTTCTTTTTCATTAGTCCTCTGGCTATTCTGGGTCTCTTCTGGTTCCATACAAATTTGAGGATTATTTCTTCCATTTCTTTGAGAAAAGTGGATGGTATTTTGATGGGGATTGCATTGAATGTGTAGATTGCTCTAGGTAGCATTGACATCTTCAGAATGTTGATTCTCCCAATCCATGAGCACGGAACGTTGTTCCATTTCTTTGTGTCTTCTTCCATTTCTTTCATGAGTATTTTATAGTTTTCTGAGTACAGATCCTTTGCCTCTTTGGTTAGATTTCTTCCTAGGGATCTAATGGTTTTGGGTGCAATTGTAAATGGGATCGACTCCTTGATTTGTCTCTCTTCTGTCTTGTTGTTGGTGTAGAGGAATGCCACCGATTTCTGTGCACTGATTTTGTATCCTGCTACTTTACTGAATTCCTGTATGAGTTCTAGCAGTTTTGCGGTGGAGTCTTTTGGGTTTTCCACATACAGTATCTTATCATCTGCAAAGAGTGAGAGGTTTGACTTCCTCTTTGCCGTTTTGGATGCCTTTGATTTCTTTTTGTTGTCTGATTGCTGTGGCTAGGACTTCTAATACTACGTTGAATAGCAGTGGTGAGAGTGGACATCCCTGCCGCGTTCCTGACTTTATGGGAAAAGCTCTCGGCCTTTCCCCATTGAGAATGATATTCGCTGTCGGTTTTTCATAGATGGCTTTTATGATATTGAGGTATGTACCCTCTATCCCTATACTGTGAAGAGTTTTGATCAAGAAAGGATGTTGTACTTTGTCAAATGCTTTTTCTGCATCTATTGAGAGGATCATATGATTCTTGCTCTTTCTTCTGTTAATGTATTGTATCACGTTGATTGATTTGCGGATGGTGAACCAGCCTTGCAGCCCAGGAATAAATCCCACTTGGTCCTGGTGAATAATCCTTTTAATGTACTGTTGGAACCCATTGGCTAGTTTTTTTTGTGTGTGTGTGAGAATTTTTGCTTCCATGTTCATCAAGGATATTGGTCTGTAATTCTCTTTTTTGATGGGGTCTTTGTCTGGTTTTGGGATCAAGGTAATGCTGGCCTCATAAAATGAGTTTGGAAGTTTCCCTTCCATTTCTATTTTTTGGAACAGTTTCAGGAGAATAGGTAGTAATTCTTCTTGAAATGGCTGATAGAATTCCCCTGGGAAGCCATCTGGCCCTGGGCTTTTGTTTCTTGGGAGATTTTTGATGACTGTTTCAATTTCCTTAGTGGTTATAGGTCTGTTCAGGTTTTCTATTTCTTCCTGGTTCAATTTTGGTAGTTGATACATCTCTAGGAATGCACCCATTTCTTCCAGGTTATCTAATTTGCTGGCATAGAGTTGCTCATAATATGTTCTTATCATTGTTTGTATTTCTTTGGTGTTGGTTGTGATCTCTCCTCTTTCCTTCATGATTTTGTTGATTTGGGTCATTTCTCTTTTCTTCTTGATAAGTCTGGCCAGGGGTTTATCAATCTTGTTCATTCTTTCCAAGAACCAGCTCCTAGTTTCGTGGATCTGTTCTACTGTTCTTTTGGTTTCTAGTTCATTGATTTCTGCTCTGATCTTTATGATTTCTCTTCTCCTGCTGGGTTTAGGCTTTATTTGCTGTTCTTTCTCCAGCTCCTTTAGGTGTAGGGTTAGGTTGTGTATTTGAGACCTTTCTTGTTTCTTGAGAAAGGCTTGTATTGCTATATACTTTCCTCTCAGGACTGCCTTTGTTGTATCCCAAAGATTTTGAACCGTTGTGTTTTCATTTTCATTGGTTTCCATGAAATTTTTTAATTCTTCTTTAATTTCCTGGTTGACCCATTCATTCTTTAGTAGGATGCTCTTTAGCCTCCATGTATTTGAGTTCTTTCCGACTTTCCTCTTGTGGTTGAGTTCTAGTTTCAAAGCATTGTGGTCTGAAAATATGCAGGGAATGATCCCAATCTTTTGGTACCGATTGAGACCTGATTTGTGACCTGGGATGTGATCAGTTCTGGAGAATGTTCCATGGGCACTAGAGAAGAATGTGTATTCCTTTGCTTGGGGATGGAATGTTCTGAATATGTCTGTGAAGTCCATTTGGTCCAGTGTGTCATTTAAAGTCTTTATTTCCTTGTTGATCTTTTGCTTAGATGATCTGTCCATTTCAGTCAGGGGGGTGTTAAAGTCCCCCACTATTATTGTATTGTTGTCAATGTGTTTCTTTGCTTTTGTTATTAATTGCCTTATATAATTGGCTGCTCCCATGTTCGGGGCATAGATCTTTACAATTGTTAGATCTTCTTGTTGGATAGACCCTTTAAGTAGGATATAGTGTCCTTCGTCATCGCTTATTACAGTCTTTGTTTTAAAATCTAGTTTGTCTGATAGAAGGATTGCCACCCCAGCTTTCTTTTGGTGTCCATTAGCATGGTAAATGGTTTTCCACCCCCTCACTTTTAATGTGGGGGTGTCTTTGGCTCTAAAATGAGTCTCTTGCAGACAGCATATTGATGGGTCTGGTTTTTTTTTTTAATTTTTTATTGTTATGTTAATCACCATATATTGCATCATTAGTTTTTGGTGCAGTGTTCCATGATTCATTGTTTGTTCATAACACCCAGTGCTCCATGCAGAACGTGCCCTCCTCAATACCCATCACCAGGCTCACCCCTCCTCCTACCCCCCTCCCCTCTAGAACCCTCAGTTTGTTTCTCAGAGTCCATCATCTCTCATGGTTCGTCTCCCCCTCTGACATACTCCCCTTTTCTTCCTCTCCTGTTATCTTCTTCTTTTCCTTTTTTCTTAAAATATGTTGCGTTATTTCTTTCAGAAGTACAGAACTGTGATTCAACAGTCTGGCACAATTCACAGCACTCACCGTAGCACATACCCTCCCCAATGTCTATCACCCAGCCACCCCATCCCTCCCACCCCCAACCACTCCAGTAACACTCAGTTTCTTTCCCGAGATGAAGAATTCCTCATATCAGTGAGGTCATATGATACATGTCTTTCTCTGATTGACTTATTTCACTCAGCATAACACCCTCCAGTTCCATCCACGTCGTTGCAAATGGCAAGATCTCATTCCTTTTGATGGCTGCATAATATTCCATTGTGTATATACACCACATCTTCTTTATCCATTCATCTGTCGATGGGCATCTTGGCTCTTTCCACCGTTTGGCTATGGTGGACATTGCTGCTATAAACATTGGGGTACACGTACCCCTTCGGGTCCCTACATTTGTATCTTTGTGGTAAATACCCAGTAGTGCAATTGCTGGATCGAACGGTAGCTCTAATTTCAACTGTTTGAGGAACCTCCATACTGTTTTCCAGAGGGGTTGCACTAGCTTGCATTCCCACCAACAGTGTAGGAGGGTTCCCCTTTCTCCACATCCCCGCCAACATCTGTCGTTCCCTGACTTGTTAATTTCAGCCATTCTGACCGGTGTGAGGTGGTATCTCATGGAGGTTTTGATTTGGATTTCCCTGATGCCGAGCGATGTGGAGCACTTTTTCATGTGCCTGTTGGCCATTTGGATGTCTTCTTTGGAGAAATGTCTGTTCATGTCTTCTGCCCATTTCTTGATTGCATTATTTCTTCTTTGGGTGTTGAGTTTGATCAGTTCTTTATAGATTTTGGATACTAGCCCTTTATCTGATAGGTCAGTTGCAAATATTTTCTCCCATTCTGTCGGTTGTCTTTTGGTTTTGTGGACTGTTTCTTTTGCTGTGCAAAAGCTTTTTATCTTGATGAAATCCCAAGAGTTCATTTTTGCCCTGGCTTCCCGTGCCTTTGGCGATGTTTCTAGGAAGAAGTTGCTGCGGCTAAGGTCGAAAAGGTTGCTACCTGTGTTCTCCTTTAGGATTTTGATGGACTCCTGTGTCACGTTTAGGTCTTTCAACCGTTTGGAGTCTATTTTTGTGTGTGGTGTAAGGAAATGGTCCAGTTTCATTCTTCTGCATGTGGCTGTCCAATTTTCCCAACACCATTTGTTGAAGAGACTGTCTTTTTGCCATTGGACATTCTTTCCTGCTTTGTCAAAGATAAGTTGACCATAGAGTTGAGGGTCCATTTCTGGGCTCTCGATTCTGTTCCATTGATCTATGTGTCTGTTTTTGTGCCAGTACCATACTGTCTTGAAGATGACAGCTTTGTCATAGAGCTGGAAGTCGGGAATTGTGATGCCGCCAGCTTTGCTTTTCTTTTTCAGGAGTCCTCTGGCTATTCTGGGTCTCTTCTGGTTCCATACAAATTTGAGGATTATTTCTTCCATTTCTTTGAGAAAAGTGGATGGTATTTTGATGGGGATTGCATTGAATGTGTAGATTACTCTAGGTAGCATTGACATCTTCACAATGTTGATTCTCCCAATCCATGAGCACGGAACGTTGTTCCATTTCTTTGTGTCTTCTTCCATTTCTTTCATGAGTATTTTATAGTTTTCTGAGTACAGATCCTTTGCCTCTTTGGTTAGATTTCTTCCTAGGGATCTAATGGTTTTGGGTGCAATTGTAAATGGGATCTACTCCTTGATTTGTCTCTCTTCTGTCTTGTTGTTGCTGTAGAGGAATGCCACCGATTTCTGTGCACTGATTTTGTATCCTGCTACTTTACTGAATTCCTGTATGAGTTCTAGCAGTTTTGGGGTGGAGTCTTTTGGGTTTTCCACATACAGTATCTTATCATCTGCAAAGAGTGAGAGGTTTGACTTCCTCTTTGCCGTTTTGGATGCCTTTGATTTCTTTTTGTTGTCTGATTGCTGTGGCTAGGACTTCTAATACTACGTTGAATAGCACTGGTGAGAGTGGACATCCCTGCCGCGTTCCTGACTTTATGGGAAAAGCTCTCGGCCTTTCCCCATTGAGAATGATATTCGCTGTCGGTTTTTCATAGATGGCTTTTATGATATTGAGGTATGTACCCTCTATCCTTATACTCTGAAGAGTTTTGTTCAAGAAACGATGTTGTACTTTGTCAAATGCTTTTTCTGCATCTATTGAGAGGATCATATGATTCTTGCTCTTTCTTTTGTTAATGTATTGTATCACGTTGATTGATTTGCGGATGTTGAACCAGCCTTGCAGCCCAGGAATAAATCCCACTTGGTCCTGGTGAATAATCCTTTTAATGTACTGTTGGAACCCATTGGCTAGTTTTTTTTGTGTGTGTGTGAGAATTTTTGCTTCCATGTTCATCAAGGATATTGGTCTGTAATTCTCTTTTTTGATGGGGTCTTTGTCTGGTTTTGGGATCAAGGTAATGCTGGCCTCATAAAATGAGTTTGGAAGTTTCCCTTCCATTTCTATTTTTTGGAACAGTTTCAGGAGAATAGGTAGTAATTCTTCTTGAAATGGCTGATAGAATTCCCCTGGGAAGCCATCTGGCCCTGGGCTTTTGTTTCTTGGGAGATTTTTGATGACTGTTTCAATTTCCTTAGTGGTTATAGGTCTGTTCAGGTTTTCTATTTCTTCCTGGTTCAATTTTGGTAGTTGATACATCTCTAGGAATGCACCCATTTCTTCCAGGTTATCTAATTTGCTGGCATAGAGTTGCTCATAATATGTTCTTATCATTGTTTGTATTTCTTTGGTGTTGGTTGTGATCTCTCCTCTTTCCTTCATGATTTTGTTGATTTGGGTCATTTCTCTTTTCTTCTTGATAAGTCTGGCCAGGGGTTTATCAATCTTGTTCATTCTTTCCAAGAACCAGCTCCTAGTTTCGTGGATCTGTTCTACTGTTCTTTTGGTTTCTAGTTCATTGATTTCTGCTCTGATCTTTATGATTTCTCTTCTCCTGCTGGGTTTAGGCTTTATTTGCTGTTCTTTCTCCAGCTCCTTTAGGTGTAGGGTTAGGTTGTGTATTTGAGACCTTTCTTGTTTCTTGAGAAAGGCTTGTATTGCTATATACTTTCCTCTCAGGACTGCCTTTGTTGTATCCCAAAGATTTTGAACCGTTGTGTTTTCATTTTCATTGGTTTCCATGAAATTTTTTAATTCTTCTTTAATTTCCTGGTTGACCCATTCATTCTTTAGTAGGATGCTCTTTAGCCTCCATGTATTTGAGTTCTTTCCGACTTTCCTCTTGTGGTTGAGTTCTAGTTTCAAAGCATTGTGGTCTGAAAATATGCAGGGAATGATCCCAATCTTTTGGTACCGATTGAGACCTGATTTGTGACCTGGGATGTGATCAGTTCTGGAGAATGTTCCATGGGCACTAGAGAAGAATGTGTATTCCTTTGCTTGGGGATGGAATGTTCTGAATATGTCTGTGAAGTCCATTTGGTCCAGTGTGTCATTTAAAGTCTTTATTTCCTTGTTGATCTTTTGCTTAGATGATCTGTCCATTTCAGTCAGGGGGGTGTTAAAGTCCCCCACTATTATTGTATTGTTGTCAATGTGTTTCTTTGCTTTTGTTATTAATTGCCTTATATAATTGGCTGCTCCCATGTTCGGGGCATAGATCTTTACAATTGTTAGATCTTCTTGTTGGATAGACCCTTTAAGTAGGATATAGTGTCCTTCCTCATCGCTTATTACAGTCTTTGTTTTAAAATCTAGTTTGTCTGATAGAAGGATTGCCACCCCAGCTTTCTTTTGGTGTCCATTAGCATGGTAAATGGTTTTCCACCCCCTCACTTTCAATCTGGGGGTGTCTTTGGGTCTAAAATGAGTCTCTTGCAGACAGCATATTGATGGGTCTTGTTTTTTAATCCAATCTGATAGCCTGTGTCTTTTGATTGGGGCATTTACGCCATTTGCATTCAGGGTAACTATTGAAAAGTATGAATTTAGTGCCATTGTATTACCTGTAAGGTGACTGTTAACTCTCTCTTGTCTGTGTTCGTTTCTGCTCTTTGCTGCTTTTAGGTTCTCTCTTTGCTTAGAGGACCCCTCTCAATATTTCTTGGAGGGGTGGTTTTGTGTTTGCAAATTCCTTTAGTTTTTGTTTGTTCTGGAAGCTTTTTATCTCTCCTTCTATTTTCAATGATAGCCTAGCTGGATATAGTATTCTTGGCTGCATATTTTTCTCGTTTAGTGCTCTGAAGATATCTTGCCAGTCCTTTCTGGCCTGCCAGGTCTCTGTGGATAGGTCTGTTGCCAATCTAATGTTTCTACCATTGTAGGTTACATATCTCTTCTCCGGAGCTGCTTTCAGGATTTTCTCTTTGTCTCTGAGACTCGTAAGTTTTACTATTAGATGTCGGGTGTTGACCTATTATTATTGATTTTGAGAGGGGTTCTCTGTGCCTCCTGGATTTTAATGCCTGTTTCCTTCCTCACATTAGGGAAGTTCTCTGTTATAATTTGCTCCAATATACCTTCTGCCCCTCTCTCTCTCTCTTCTTCTTCTGGGATCCCAATTATTCTAATGTTGTTTCGTCTTATCGTATCACTTATCTCTCGAATTCTGCCCTCGTGATCCTGTAGTTGTTTCTCTCTCTTTTTCTCAGCCTCTTTATTTTCCATCATTTGGTCTTCTATATCGCTGATTCTCTCTTCTGCCTCATTTATCCTAGCATTTAGTGCCCCCATTTTTGATTGCCCCTCATCAATAGCCTTTTTGATTTCGATTTGGTTAGATTTTAGTTCTTTTATTTCTCCAGAAAGGGTTTCTCTAATAACTTCCACGCTTTTTTCAAGCCCAGCTAGTATCTTTAAAGTCATGATTCTGAACTCTAGGTCCGACATCGTACTAATGTCCGTATTGAGTAGGTCCCTGGCTGACGGTACTACCTCTTGTTCTTTTTGCTGAGGTGATTTCTTTCGTCTTGTCATTTTCTCCAGAGGAGAATAGATGAATGAGAGAACAAAATCCTAACAGGTTTACAACGTCCCCAGCAAATATACTGTATACAAATCAGAAAAGACCTGAAACCAGGGGAAAAGAAAGGGAAAGAAAGAAAAACGAAAGAGAAAAAGAAAAAAAAGGATAAAAACAAAAACAAAACAATACAAAAAAGGCAGAATATGATCAAATATGATCAGGCTAGTGCATAGATCAGTGCCGCACACTAGATTTTGGGCGTATTTTGGTCTGTTAGAAAAAGGTGCCTCCTAAAATTTTAAAGGAAGAAAGACATATATGTACAAAATAATGGTTGATACAATGAAGGGATGGAAGATGACTGTAAAGATGAAAATTATAAAAGATTTTATAAAAGGACTTGGTAAGATAAGTTGTTTGAAAAAAGAAAGAAGATTTAAGAAAAAAAAAGGAAAAAGGGAGAGAATGTGATCAGGCAGGAGACTAGAACAAAGCCATACACTAGTGATTTAGGGTATATTTTGATCTGTTAGAAGAAACTGTACCTCAAAATTTTAAAGAGAGAACAACTTATATATATATATATATGCCAAAAATAAGGGTAACTACTATGAAGGGATAAAATATGACTCTAAAAATGAAAAATAAAAAATGTTTGTTTTTTTTTTTAAAAAAGGGATTTATAAGATGTTGGTTGAAAAAGGGAAAAAGAAAAAAAAACAGTCAACAAAAATTAACTTTGATGAAATAATGAATCATGGTTAAAAAAAAAAAAAAAGCCATGAATCTATGTGCAGTGTTCCCCTAGCGCTGGAGTTCTCCTATTCTCCTTGATCGATCAACTTGGTCTTGCCTTGCTGGCTGTTTGTGCTGATCTTCTGGGGGAGGGGCCTGTTGCTGTGGTTTCCAAATGTCTTTGCCGGAGGCGGAATTGCCCCGCCCTTGTCAGTCCGGGCTAAGGAAGCTGCTCCGCTTTGCTCTCAGGAGCTTTTGTTCCCTGCAAGCTCTCGGTACAGCCTTGGAGGACTAGGGCAGAAATGGTGGCCTCCCAATCTCCCTTCGGAGGAGCTGAGAACCTGGGGCCCCGCTCCTCAGTGTGCCCCCAGAGAAAAGCAGTCACTTCCGTGTCCCCGTTCTCCGGCCGCACTCCGTGCTCACCCGGCCTGTGACCGAGCGTTGCTATCTATGGCACCCGACCCCGCACGGAGTCTCCAAACCCAGCAGATCCCTGCAGTGCGCTCCCGCACCGCTCCTCCCCGGGAAGGAAGGGGAGTCTCCCCGGATCTGCTGCTTGTTGGGTCCCTGCTGGGGGAGCCGTGCTCCGACTGGGCCGCAGATCACAGTTTATGGCAACCCCGAGCTGAGAGCCCACGACTCTGCTCCGTCTCTGCAGCCGGCTTCCCCGCGAGCATGCAAGTCTTACTGCTCGCTTAGCAAGGAAAGAAACAGTAGTGTAGGGGAACCGTGTGTACATAGCCTCACTGTTGCGAGGAGTGGGAACACTTGTTGTGCCTGTGCGTAAGAGCCTGACTGACAATTCCCTTAAGTTACTGGGCGAGAGAAACGGATTCATGCAGCTGCACCTCTCCCACCAGCTCTCAGTATCAGAATGGTAGCACTCCTCCGGCCTGTGTGCCTGCAGGCCTAAGTTTCAGGCCCCTCCCTGGAATACACTACACTGGAGAAACCGCGCTTTAGCTCCCGCCAGTCCCTAGCGGAGAGGAAGCTGTATGGTGTGCGCTGTGCTTGAGAGCCCGGCGAACGTCTTCCCTACGTAAAACCGGGGGAAAGAAATGCCGTTGCCGGAGACGCCTCTCGGCTCACCTCTTTTCCTGGAGCTAGTACCTTTACCCCGGTGCGCGTGCAGGCCCAAAGCCAAAAACCTCACTCGAGGGAACCGCACTGTAGAGAATCCGGGCTTCGGCCAGACTAGGCCTTCCTGAGGGTGGAAGACTTTTGCTATGAGCATGCGTGCGAGCACTGCCAGCGAGTCCAAAACCATTTTCTGAGGGAGACTGAGGCCGCGGCAGAAGGGAGAACAAAACTCCCCACTTGTTTCCTGAAGGCAGCCCAGCAGCCGCCCCCTTGGACATGCAAGTCTCACTGCTCACGTACCAAAGCAAAGAAACAGTACTGTAGGGGAACCTTGTTGTAGGTAGACTCCCTGTTGCGCGAGTGGGAACACTTGGAGTGCCTGTGCGTAAGAGCCTGGCCGAATAGTCCCTTAAGTTCCTGGGCGAGAGAAACGGATTCGTGCAGCCGCAACTCTCCCACCAGCTCTCAGTATCAGAATGGTAGCACTCCTCCGCCCTGTGTGCGTGCAGGCCTAAGAGGCAGGCCCCTCCTTGGAAGGCACAGCACTGTGGAGAACCCGCGTTAGTTCCCGCCAGTCCCTAGCGGAGAGGACGCTGTATGGTGTGCGCTGTGCTTCAGAGCCCGGCGAACGGCTTCCCTATGTAAAAGCGAGGGAAAGAAAGGCCTGTGCCGGAGACACCTCTCGGCTGAGCTCTTGTTCCTGGGGCTAGTATCGTGCTCCGTTGTGCGAGCAGACCAAAAGCCAACCACCTAAATCCAGGGAACTGCACTGTGTGGAATCCAGGCTTCGGGCAGACTAGGCCTTCCTGAGGGTGGAAACCTTTTGCAGTGTGAATGCGGGCGAGCACTGCCAGCGAGTCCAAAACCATTTTGCGAAGGAGACTGAGGCCGCGGCAGAAGTGAGAACTCAACTCCCCACTTGTTTCCTGAAGCCAGCCAGGCGGCCGCCCCCTTGAGCATGCATGTCTCACTGCTTGTGGACCAACGCAAAGAAACAGTAGGGTAGGTGACCGTGTTGTACAGAGCCTCACTGTTCCGGAGAGGGGAAACACTTGGAGTGTGTGTGCATGAGACCCTGGGAGACGAGTCCCATACGTTACTGGGCGAGAGAAACGAACTCGTGCAGCCGCACCTCTCCCACCAGCTCTCAGTGGCAGAATGCAAGCACTCCTCAGGCATGTGTGCGAGCAGGCCTAAGTAGCAGGCCCCTCCCTGGAAGGCACAACACTGTGGTGAAAGCGCACGGTAGCTCCCGCCAGGCACCGGCGGGGAGGACGCTGTATGGTGTGCGCTGTGCCTGAGAGCCCGGCGAGCATCTTCCCTATGTAAAACCGGGGGAAAGAAAGGCCAGTGCCGGAGAGGCCTCTCGGCTGAGCTCTTTTCCTGGAGCTAGTACCTTTATCCCGGTGGGCGTGCAGGCCAAAAGCCAAAAACCTCACTCGAGGAAACCGCATTGTAGAGAATCCGGGCTTCGGCCAGACTAGGCCTTCCTCTGGTTGGAAGCCTTTTGCTGTGTGCATGCTTATGAGCTCCGCCCCGGAGTCCAAAACCATTTTCGGAGGGAGACTGAGGCCGCGGCAGAAGGGAGAACACAACTCCCCACTTGTTTCCTGAAGCCAGCCCAGCGGCCGCCCGCTTGGGCATGCAAGTCTCACTGCTCGCGTACCAAGGAAAGAAACAGTAGTGTAGGGGAACCGTGTGTACATAGCCTCACTGTTGCGGGGAGTGGGAACACTTGGAGTGCCTGTGCGTAAGAGCCTGACTGACAATTCCCTTAAGTTACTGTGCAAGGGAAATGGATTCGTGCAGCCGCCCCTCTCCCACCAGCTCTCAGTAGCAGAATGGTAGCACTCCTCCGGCATGTGTGCCTGCAGGCCTAAGTTGCAGGCCCCTCTCTGGAATGCACTACACTGGAGAAACCGCGCTATAGCTCCCGCAAGTCCGTAGCGGAGAGGAAGCTGTATGGAGTGCGCTGTGCTTGAGAGCCCGGCGAACGTCTTCCCTACGTAAAACCGGGAGAAAGAAAGGCCGTTGGCGGAGAAGTCTCTCGGCTAAGCTCTTGTTCCTGGAGCTAGTACCTTTACCCCGGTGTGCGTGCAGGCCAAAACCCAAAAACCTCACTGGAGGGAACCGCACTGTAGAGAATCCGGACTTCGGGCAGACTAGGCCTTCCTGAGGGTGGAAGCCTTCTGCTGTGTGCATGCGTATGAGCTCCACCAGGGAATCTAAAACCATTTTCTGAGGGAGACTGAGGCCGCAGAAGAAGGGAGAACAAAACACCCCACTTGTTTCCTGCTACTGGCCCTGCGTCTAACCCCTTGTGCATGCATGTCTCACTGCTCCCAAACCAACGTAAGAAATGCAGGGTAGGGGACCGTGTTGTAGAGAGTCTCACTGTTACGGAAGGTGGAAACACTGGGAGTGTGTGTACGTGAGAGCCTGGGAGACGAGTCCCCTAAGTTACTGGGCGAGAGAAAAGGATTAGTTGCAGCGGCACCTCTCCCACCAGCTCTCAGTGGCAGAATGCTAGCACTCCTCAGGCATGTGTTCGTGCAGGACTAAGTATCAGGCCCCTCCCTGGAAGGCACATAACTGTGGTGTAATCGCGCTTCAGCTCCGGCCGGTCCCCGGCGGGGAGGACGCTGTAAGGTTTCCTCTGTACTTGAGAGCCCGGCGAACGGCATCCCTATGTAAAACCGAGGGAAAGAAAGGCCGGTGCCTGAGACGCCTCTCGGCTCAGCTCTTGTTCCTGGGGCTAGTACCGTTGCCCCGGTGTGCTTGAAGGACAAAAGCCAACCACCTAACTCGAGGGAATCACACTATAGAGAATCCGGGCTTCGGCTGGACTAGGCCTTCCTGAGGGTGGAAAGCTTCTGCTGAGAGCATGCATGCGAGCACTGCCAGCGAGTCCAAAACCATTTTCCCAGGGAGACTGAGGCCGCGGCAGAAGGGAGAACACAACTGCCCATTTGTTTCCTGAAGCCAGCCCAGCAGCCGACCCCTAGGGCATGCAAGTCTCACGCTCGCTTACCAACGCAATGAAACAGTACTGTAGGGGAACCGTGTATACAGAGCCTCACTGTTGCGCGCAGTGGGAACTCTTGGAGTGCCTGTACGTAAGAGCCTGGCTGAAGAGTCCCTTCAGTTCCTGGGCGAGAGAAACGGATTCGTGCAGCCGCACCTCTCCCACCAGCTCTCAGTATCAGAATGGTAGCACTCCTCCGGCCTGTGTGCGTGCAGGCCTAAGTTGCAGGCCCCTCCCTGGAAGGCAGTACACTGTGGAGAAACCGCGCTTTAGCTGCCGCCGTTCCCTAGCGGAGAGGAAGCTGTAGGGTGTGCGATGTGCCTAGAGCCCGGCGAACGTCTTCCCTACGTAAAACCGGGGGAAACAAAGGCCGGTGCCGGAGACGCGTCTCGGCTCAGCTCTTGTTCATGGAGCTAGTATCTTTACCCCGGTGTGCGTGCAGGCCGAAAGCCAAAAACCTCACACGAGGGAAACGCACTGTAGAGAATCGGGCTTCGGCCAGACTAGGCCTTCCTGAGGGTGGAAGCCTTCTGCTGTGTGCATGCGTATGAGCTCGGCCACGGAGTACAAAACCATTTTCTGAGGGAGACTGAGGCCGCAGTAGAAGGGAGAACAAAGCTCCCCACTTGTTTCCTGCTACTGGCCCTGCGTCCAACCCCTTTTGCATGCATGTCTCACTGCTCCCATACCAACGTAAGAAAAGTAGGGTAGGGGACCGTGTTGTAGAGAGTCTCACTGTTACGGAGGGTGGAAACACTGGGAGTGTGTGTACGTGAGAGCCTGGGAGACGAGTCCCCTAAGTTACTGAGCGAGAGAAAAGGATTAGTTGCAGCAGCACCTCTCCCACCAGCTCTCAGTGGCAGAATGCTAGCACTCCTCAGGCATGTGTGCGTGCAGGCCTAAGTATCAGGCCCCTCCCTGGAAGGCACAAAACTGCGGTGAAAGCGCGCTTCAGCTCCGGCCTGTCCCCGGCGTGGAGGACGCTGTAAGGTTTCCTCTGTACTTGAGAGCCCGGCGAACGGCTTCCCTAGGTAAAACCGAGAGGGAAAGAAAGGCCGGTGCCTGAGACGCCTCTCGGCTCAGCTCTTGTTCCTGGGGCTAGTACCGTTGCCCCGGTGTGCTTGAAGGACAAAAGCCAACCACCTAACTCGAGGGAATCACACTATAGAGAATCCGGGCTTCGGCTGGACTAGGCCTTCCTGAGGGTGGAAAGCTTCTGCTGAGAGCATGCATGCGAGCACTGCCAGCGAGTCCAAAACCATTTTCCCAGGGAGACTGAGGCCGCGGCAGAAGGGAGAACACAACTGCCCATTTGTTTCCTGAAGCCAGCCCAGCAGCCGACCCCTAGGGCATGCAAGTCTCACGCTCGCTTACCAACGCAATGAAACCGTACTGTAGGGGAACCTTGTATACAGAGCCTCACTGTTGCGCGCAGTGGGAACTCTTGGAGTGCCTGTACGTAAGAGCCTGGCTGAAGAGTCCCTTCAGTTCCTGGACGAGAGAAACGGATTCGTGCAGCCGCACCTCTCCCACCAGCTCTCAGTATCAGAATGGTAGCACTCCTCCGGCCTGTGTGCGTGCAGGCCTAAGTTGCAGGCCCCTCCCTGGAAGGCAGTACACTGTGGAGAAACCGCGCTTTAGCTGCCGCCGTTCCCTAGCGGAGAGGAAGCTGTAGGGTGTGCGATGTGCCTAGAGCCCGGCGAACGTCTTCCCTAGGTAAAACCGGGGGAAACAAGGGCCGGTGCCGGAGACGCGTCTCGGCTCAGCTCTTGTTCATGGAGCTAGTATCTTTACCCCGGTGTGCGTGCAGGCCGAAAGCCAAAAACCTCACACGAGGGAACCGCACTGTAGAGAATCCAGGCTTCGGCCAGACTAGGCCTTCCTGAGGGTGGAAGCCTTCTGCTGTGTGCATGCGTATGAGCTCCGCCACGGAGTACAAAACCATTTTCTGAGGGAGACTGAGGCCGCGGCAGAAGTGAGAACAAAGCTCCCCACTTGTTTCCTGCTAGTGGCCCTGCGTCCAACCCCTTGTGCATGCATGTCTCACTGCTCCCATACCAACGTAAGAAAAGTAGGGTAGGGGACCGTGTTGTAGAGAGTCTCACTGTTACGGAGGGTGGAAACACTTGGAGTGTGTTTACGTGAGAGCCTGGGAGACGAGTCCCCTAAGTTACTGGGGGAGAGAAAAGGATTAGTTGCAGCGGCACCTCTCCAAACAGCTCTCAGTATTAGAATGATAGCATTCCTCCGGCATGTGTGCGAGCAGGCCTAAGAGGCAGGCCCCTCCTTGGAAGGCACAGCACTGTGGAGAACCCGCGTTAGCTCCCGCCGATCCCTAGCGGAGAGGACGCTGTATGGTGTGCGCTGTGCTTCAGAGCCCGGCGAACGGCTTCCCTATGTAAAAGCGAGGGAAAGAAAGGCCTGTGCCGGAGACACCTCTCGGCTGAGCTCTTGTTCCTGGGCTACTATCGTGCTCCATTGTGCGAGCAGACCAAAAGCCAACCACCTAAATCCAGGGAACTGCACTGTGTGGAATCCAGGCTTCGGCCAGACTAGGCCTTCCTGAGGGTGGAAACCTCTTGCAGTGTGAATGCGGGCGAGCACTGCCAGCGAGTCCAAAACCATTTTGTGAGGAAGACTGAGGCCTCGGCAGAAGTGAGAACTCAACTCCCCACTTTTTTCCTGAAGCCAGCCAGACGGCCGCCCCCTTGAGCATGCATGTCTCACTGCTTGCCGACCAAGGCAAAGAGACAGTGGGGTAGGGGACCGTGTTGTAGAGAGCCTGACTGTTAGGGAGGGTGGAAACACTTGGAGTGTGTGTACGTGAGAGCCTAGGAGACGAGTCCCCTAAGTTACTGGGCGAGAGAAAAGGATTAGTTGCAGCGGCACCTCTCCCACCAGCTCTCAGTATCAGAATGGTAGCACTCCTCCGGCATGTGTGTGTGCAGACCTAAGTGGCAGGCCCCTCCTTGGAAGGCACAACACTGTGGAGAAACCGCGCTTTAGCTCCTGCCGGTCCCTAGCGGAGAGGACGCTATATGGTGTGCGCTGTGCTTGAGAGCCCGGCGATCGGCTTCCCTATGTATAAGCGAGGGAAAGAAAGGCCGGTGCCCGAGACGCCTCTCGGCTCAGCTCTTGTTCCTGGAGCTAGTACCGTTACCCTGGTGTGCTTGCAGGCCGAGGGCCAACCTCCCAATTCGAGGGAACCACACTGTAGAAATTCCTTACTTCGGCCAGACTAGGCCTTCCTGAGGGAGGTAACCCTTTGCAGTGTGAATGCGGGCGAGCACTGCCAGCGAGTCCAAAACCGTTTTACGAGGGAGACTGAGGCCGCGACCGAAGTGAGAACTCAACTCCCCATTTGTTTCCTGAAGCCAGCCCGGCAGCCGCCCCCTTGAGCATGCAAGTCTCACTGTTCGCGTCCCAACGCAAGGAAACAGTAGGCTGGGGGACCGTGTTGTAGAGAGCCTCACTGTTCCGGAGAGTGGAAACACTTCGAGTGCGTGTGCGTGAGAGCCTGGGAGACGAGTGTCCTACGTTACTGGGCGAGAGAAACGAACTCGTGCAGCCGCACCTCTCCCACCAGCTCTCAGTGGCAGAATGCTAGCACTCCTCAGGCATGCGTTCGTGCAGGCCTAAGTATCAGGGCCCTCCCTGGAAGGCACAAAACTGTGGTGAAAGCGCGCTTCAGCTCCGGCCGGTCCCCGGCGGGGAGGACGCGGTAAGGTTTCCTCTGTACTTGAGAGCCCGGCGAACGGCATCCCTATGTAAAACCGAGGGAAAGAAAGGCCGGTGCCTGAGACGCCTCTCGGCTCAGCTCTTGTTCCTGGGGCTAGTACCGTTGCCCCGGTGTGCTTGAAGGACAAAAGCCAACCACCTAACTCGAGGGAATCACACTATAGAGAATCCGGGCTTCGGCTGGACTAGGCCTTCCTGAGGGTGGAAAGCTTCTGCTGAGAGCATGCATGCGAGCACTGCCAGCGAGTCCAAAACCATTTTCCCAGGGAGACTGAGGCCGCGGCAGAAGGGAGAACACAACTGCCCATTTGTTTCCTGAAGCCAGCCCAGCAGCCGACCCCTAGGGCATGCAAGTCTCACGCTCGCTTACCAACGCAATGAAACCGTACTGTAGGGGAACCGTGTATACAGAGCCTCACTGTTGCGCGCAGTGGGAACTCTTGGAGTGCCTGTACGTAAGAGCCTGGCTGAAGAGTCCCTTCAGTTCCTGGGCGAGAGAAACGGATTCGTGCAGCCGCACCTCTCCCACCAGCTCTCAGTATCAGAATGGTAGCACTCCTCCGGCCTGTGTGCGTGCAGGCCTAAGTTGCAGGCCCCTCCCTGGAAGGCAGTACACTGTGGAGAAACCGCGCTTTAGCTGCCGCCGTTCCCTAGCGGAGAGGAAGCTGTAGGGTGTGCGATGTGCCTAGAGCCCGGCGAACGTCTTCCCTACGTAAAACCGGGGGAAACAAAGGCCGGTGCCGGAGACGCGTCTCGGCTCAGCTCTTGTTCATGGAGCTAGTATCTTTACCCCGGTGTGAGTGCAGGCCGAAAGCCAAAAACCTCACACGAGGGAAACGCACTGTAGAGAATCGGGCTTCGGCCAGACTAGGCCTTCCTGAGGGTGGAAGCCTTCTGCTGTGTGCATGCGTATGAGCTCGGCCACGGAGTACAAAACCATTTTCTGAGGGAGACTGAGGCCGCAGTAGAAGGGAGAACAAAGCTCCCCACTTGTTTCCTGCTACTGGCCCTGCGTCCAACCCCTTGTGCATGCATGTCTCACTGCTCCCATACCAACGTAAGAAAAGTAGGGTAGGGGACCGTGTTGTAGAGAGTCTCACTGTTACGGAGGGTGGAAACACTGGGAGTGTGTGTACGTGAGAGCCTGGGAGACGAGTCCCCTAAGTTACTGAGCGAGAGAAAAGGATTAGTTGCAGCAGCACCTCTCCCACCAGCTCTCAGTGGCAGAATGCTAGCACTCCTCAGGCATGTGTGCGTGCAGGCCTAAGTATCAGGCCCCTCCCTGGAAGGCACAAAACTGCGGTGAAAGCGCGCTTCAGCTCCGGCCTGTCCCCGGCGTGGAGGAAGCTGTAAGGTTTCCTCTGTACTTGAGAGCCCGGCGAACGGCTTCCCTAGGTAAAACCGAGAGGGAAAGAAAGGCCGGTGCCTGAGACGCCTCTCGGCTCAGCTCTTGTTCCTGGGGCTAGTACCGTTGCCCCGGTGTGCTTGAAGGACAAAAGCCAACCACCTAACTCGAGGGAATCACACTATAGAGAATCCGGGCTTCGGCTGGACTAGGCCTTCCTGAGGGTGGAAAGCTTCTGCTGAGAGCATGCATGCGAGCACTGCCAGCGAGTCCAAAACCATTTTCCCAGGGAGACTGAGGCCGCGGCAGAAGGGAGAACACAACTGCCCATTTGTTTCCTGAAGCCAGCCCAGCAGCCGACCCCTAGGGCATGCAAGTCTCACGCTCGCTTACCAACGCAATGAAACCGTACTGTAGGGGAACCTTGTATACAGAGCCTCACTGTTGCGCGCAGTGGGAACTCTTGGAGTGCCTGTACGTAAGAGCCTGGCTGAAGAGTCCCTTCAGTTCCTGGGCGAGAGAAACGGATTCGTGCAGCCGCACCTCTCCCACCAGCTCTCAGTATCAGAATGGTAGCACTCCTCCGGCCTGTGTGCGTGCAGGCCTAAGTTGCAGGCCCCTCCCTGGAAGGCAGTACACTGTGGAGAAACCGCGCTTTAGCTGCCGCCGTTCCCTAGCGGAGAGGAAGCTGTAGGGTGTGCGATGTGCCTAGAGCCCGGCGAACGTCTTCCCTAGGTAAAACCGGGGGAAACAAGGGCCGGTGCCGGAGACGCGTCTCGGCTCAGCTCTTGTTCATGGAGCTAGTATCTTTACCCCGGTGTGCGTGCAGGCCGAAAGCCAAAAACCTCACACGAGGGAACCGCACTGTAGAGAATCCAGGCTTCGGCCAGACTAGGCCTTCCTGAGGGTGGAAGCCTTCTGCTGTGTGCATGCGTATGAGCTCCGCCACGGAGTACAAAACCATTTTCTGAGGGAGACTGAGGCCGCGGCAGAAGTGAGAACAAAGCTCCCCACTTGTTTCCTGCTAGTGGCCCTGCGTCCAACCCCTTGTGCATGCATGTCTCACTGCTCCCATACCAACGTAAGAAAAGTAGGGTAGGGGACCGTGTTGTAGAGAGTCTCACTGTTACGGAGGGTGGAAACACTTGGAGTGTGTGTACGTGAGAGCCTGGGAGACGAGTCCCCTAAGTTACTGGGGGAGAGAAAAGGATTAGTTGCAGCGGCACCTCTCCAAACAGCTCTCAGTATTAGAATGATAGCATTCCTCCGGCATGTGTGCGAGCAGGCCTAAGAGGCAGGCCCCTCCTTGGAAGGCACAGCACTGTGGAGAACCCGCGTTAGCTCCCGCCGATCCCTAGCGGAGAGGACGCTGTATGGTGTGCGCTGTGCTTCAGAGCCCGGCGAACGGCTTCCCTATGTAAAAGCGAGGGAAAGAAAGGCCTGTGCCGGAGACACCTCTCGGCTGAGCTCTTGTTCCTGGGCTACTATCGTGCTCCATTGTGCGAGCAGACCAAAAGCCAACCACCTAAATCCAGGGAACTGCACTGTGTGGAATCCAGGCTTCGGCCAGACTAGGCCTTCCTGAGGGTGGAAACCTCTTGCAGTGTGAATGCGGGCGAGCACTGCCAGCGAGTCCAAAACCATTTTGTGAGGAAGACTGAGGCCTCGGCAGAAGTGAGAACTCAACTCCCCACTTTTTTCCTGAAGCCAGCCAGACGGCCGCCCCCTTGAGCATGCATGTCTCACTGCTTGCCGACCAAGGCAAAGAGACAGTGGGGTAGGGGACCGTGTTGTAGAGAGCCTGACTGTTAGGGAGGGTGGAAACACTTGGAGTGTGTGTACGTGAGAGCCTAGGAGACGAGTCCCCTAAGTTACTGGGCGAGAGAAAAGGATTAGTTGCAGCGGCACCTCTCCCACCAGCTCTCAGTATCAGAATGGTAGCACTCCTCCGGCATGTGTGTGTGCAGACCTAAGTGGCAGGCCCCTCCTTGGAAGGCACAACACTGTGGAGAAACCGCGCTTTAGCTCCTGCCGGTCCCTAGCGGAGAGGACGCTATATGGTGTGCGCTGTGCTTGAGAGCCCGGCGATCGGCTTCCCTATGTATAAGCGAGGGAAAGAAAGGCCGGTGCCCGAGACGCCTCTCGGCTCAGCTCTTGTTCCTGGAGCTAGTACCGTTACCCTGGTGTGCTTGCAGGCCGAGGGCCAACCTCCCAATTCGAGGGAACCACACTGTAGAAATTCCTTACTTCGGCCAGACTAGGCCTTCCTGAGGGAGGTAACCCTTTGCAGTGTGAATGCGGGCGAGCACTGCCAGCGAGTCCAAAACCGTTTTACGAGGGAGACTGAGGCCGCGACCGAAGTGAGAACTCAACTCCCCATTTGTTTCCTGAAGCCAGCCCGGCAGCCGCCCCCTTGAGCATGCAAGTCTCACTGTTCGCGTCCCAACGCAAGGAAACAGTAGGCTGGGGGACCGTGTTGTAGAGAGCCTCACTGTTCCGGAGAGTGGAAACACTTCGAGTGCGTGTGCGTGAGAGCCTGGGAGACGAGTGTCCTACGTTACTGGGCGAGAGAAACGAACTCGTGCAGCCGCACCTCTCCCACCAGCTCTCAGTGGCAGAATGCTAGCACTCCTCAGGCATGCGTTCGTGCAGGCCTAAGTATCAGGGCCCTCCCTGGAAGGCACAAAACTGTGGTGAAAGCGCGCTTCAGCTCCGGCCGGTCCCCGGCGGGGAGGACGCGGTAAGGTTTCCTCTGTACTTGAGAGCCCGGCGAACGGCATCCCTATGTAAAACCGAGGGAAAGAACGGCCGGTGCCTGAGACGCCTCTCGGCTCAGCTCTTGTTCCTGGGGCTAGTACCGTTGCCCCGGTGTGCTTGAAGGACAAAAGCCAACCACCTAACTCGAGGGAATCACACTATAGAGAATCCGGGCTTCGGCTGGACTAGGCCTTCCTGAGGGTGGAAAGCTTCTGCTGAGAGCATGCATGCGAGCACTGCCAGCGAGTCCAAAACCATTTTCCCAGGGAGACTGAGGCCGCGGCAGAAGGGAGAACACAACTGCCCATTTGTTTCCTGAAGCCAGCCCAGCAGCCGACCCCTAGGGCATGCAAGTCTCACGCTCGCTTACCAACGCAATGAAACCGTACTGTAGGGGAACCGTGTATACAGAGCCTCACTGTTGCGCGCAGTGGGAACTCTTGGAGTGCCTGTACGTAAGAGCCTGGCTGAAGAGTCCCTTCAGTTCCTGGGCGAGAGAAACGGATTCGTGCAGCCGCACCTCTCCCACCAGCTCTCAGTATCAGAATGGTAGCACTCCTCCGGCCTGTGTGCGTGCAGGCCTAAGTTGCAGGCCCCTCCCTGGAAGGCAGTACACTGTGGAGAAACCGCGCTTTAGCTGCCGCCGTTCCCTAGCGGAGAGGAAGCTGTAGGGTGTGCGATGTGCCTAGAGCCCGGCGAACGTCTTCCCTACGTAAAACCGGGGGAAACAAAGGCCGGTGCCGGAGACGCGTCTCGGCTCAGCTCTTGTTCATGGAGCTAGTATCTTTACCCCGGTGTGCGTGCAGGCCGAAAGCCAAAAACCTCACACGAGGGAAACGCACTGTAGAGAATCGGGCTTCGGCCAGACTAGGCCTTCCTGAGGGTGGAAGCCTTCTGCTGTGTGCATGCGTATGAGCTCGGCCACGGAGTACAAAACCATTTTCTGAGGGAGACTGAGGCCGCAGTAGAAGGGAGAACAAAGCTCCCCACTTGTTTCCTGCTACTGGCCCTGCGTCCAACCCCTTGTGCATGCATGTCTCACTGCTCCCATACCAACGTAAGAAAAGTAGGGTAGGGGACCGTGTTGTAGAGAGTCTCACTGTTACGGAGGGTGGAAACACTGGGAGTGTGTGTACGTGAGAGCCTGGGAGACGAGTCCCCTAAGTTACTGAGCGAGAGAAAAGGATTAGTTGCAGCAACACCTCTCCCACCAGCTCTCAGTGGCAGAATGCTAGCACTCCTCAGGCATGTGTGCGTGCAGGCCTAAGTATCAGGCCCCTCCCTGGAAGGCACAAAACTGCGGTGAAAGCGCGCTTCAGCTCCGGCCTGTCCCCGGCGTGGAGGACGCTGTAAGGTTTCCTCTGTACTTGAGAGCCCGGCGAACGGCTTCCCTAGGTAAAACCGAGAGGGAAAGAAAGGCCGGTGCCTGAGACGCCTCTCGGCTCAGCTCTTGTTCCTGGGGCTAGTACCGTTGCCCCGGTGTGCTTGAAGGACAAAAGCCAACCACCTAACTCGAGGGAATCACACTATAGAGAATCCGGGCTACGGCTGGACTAGGCCTTCCTGAGGGTGGAAAGCTTCTGCTGAGAGCATGCATGCGAGCACTGCCAGCGAGTCCAAAACCATTTTCCCAGGGAGACTGAGGCCGCGGCAGAAGGGAGAACACAACTGCCCATTTGTTTCCTGAAGCCAGCCCAGCAGCCGACCCCTAGGGCATGCAAGTCTCACGCTCGCTTATCAACGCAATGAAACAGTACTGTAGGGGAACCGTGTATACAGAGCCTCACTGTTGCGCGCAGTGGGAACTCTTGGAGTGCCTGTACGTAAGAGCCTGGCTGAAGAGTCCCTTCAGTTCCTGGGCGAGAGAAACGGATTCGTGCAGCCGCACCTCTCCCACCAGCTCTCAGTATCAGAATGGTAGCACTCCTCCGGCCTGTGTGCGTGCAGGCCTAAGTTGCAGGCCCCTCCCTGGAAGGCAGTACACTGTGGAGAAACCGCGCTTTAGCTGCGGCCGTTCCCTAGCGGAGAGGAAGCTGTAGGGTGTGCGATGTGCCTAGAGCCCGGCGAACGTCTTCCCTACGTAAAACCGGGGGAAACAAAGGCCGGTGCCGGAGACGCGTCTCGGCTCAGCTCTTGTTCCTGGAACTAGCACTTTTACCACGGTGTGCGTGCAGTCGAAAAGCCAAAAACCTCATTGGAGGGAAGCGCACTGTAGAGAAACCTGGCTTCGGGCAGAGTAGGCCTTCCTGAGGGTGGCAGCCTTTTGCTGTGATTATACCTGCTTGCACTGCCAGCGCGTCCAAAACCATTTTCTGAGGGAGACTGAGGCCACGGCAGAAGGGAGAACACAACTCCCCACTTCTTTCCTGAAGGCGGTCCTGCGACCGTCCCCTTGAGCATGCATGTCTTTTTTTTTAATTTTTTATTGTTATGTTAATCACCATATATTACATCATTAGTTTTTGGTGCAGTGTTCCATGATTCATTGTTTGTTCATAACACCCAGTGCTCCATGCAGAACGTGCCCTCCTCAATACCCATCACCAGGCTCACCCCTCCTCCTACCCCCCTCCCCTCTAGAACCCTCAGTTTGTTTCTCAGAGTCCATCATCTCTCATGGTTCGTCTCCCCCTCTGACATACTCCCCTTTTCTTCCTCTCCTGTTATCTTCTTCTTTTTCTTTTTTCTTAAAATATGCTGCGTTATTTGTTTCAGAAGTACAGAACTGTGATTCAACAGTCTGGCACAATTCACAGCGCTCACCGTAGCACATACCCTCCCCAATGTCTATCACCCAGCCACCCCATCCCTCCCACCCCCAACCACTCCAGTAACACTCAGTTTCTTTCCCGAGATGAAGAATTCCTCATATCAGTGAGGTCATATGATACATGTCTTTCTCTGATTGACTTATTTCACTCAGCATAACACCCTCCAGTTCCATCCACGTCGTTGCAAATGGCAAGATCTCATTCCTTTTGATGGCTGCATAATATTCCATTGTGTATATACACCACATCTTCTTTATCCATTCATCTGTCGATGGGCATCTTGGCTCTTTCCACCGTTTGGCTATGGTGGACATTGCTGCTATAAACATTGGGGTACACGTACCCCTTCGGGTCCCTACATTTGTATCTTTGTGGTAAATACCCAGTAGTGCAACTGCTGGATCGAACGGTAGCTCTAATTTCAACTGTTTGAGGAACCTCCATACTGTTTTCCAGAGGGGTTGCACTAGCTTGCATTCCCACCAACAGTGTAGGAGGGTTCCCCTTTCTCCACATCCCCGCCAACATCTGTCGTTCCCTGACTTGTTAATTTCAGCCATTCTGACGGGTGTGAGGTGGTATCTCATGGAGGTTTTGATTTGGAATTCCCTGATGCCGAGCGATGTGGAGCACTTTTTCATGTGCCTGTTGGCCATTTGGATGTCTTCTTTGGAGACATGTCTGTTCATGTCTTCTGCCCATTTCTTGATTGAATTATTTCTTCTTTGGGTGTTGAGTTTGATCAGTTCTTTATAGATTTTGGATACTAGCCCTTTATCTGATAGGTCAGTTGCAAATATTTTCTCCCATTCTGTCGGTTGTCTTTTGGTTTTGTGGACTGTTTCTTTTGCTGTGCAAAAGCTTTTTATCTTGATGAAATCCCAAGAGTTCATTTTTGCCCTGGCTTCCCGTGCCTTTGGCGATGTTTCTAGGAAGAAGTTGCTGCGGCTAAGGTCGAAAAGGTTGCTACCTGTGTTCTCCTTTAGGATTTTGATGGACTCCTGTGTCACGTTTAGGTCTTTCAACCGTTTGGAGTCTATTTTTGTGTGTGGTGTAAGGAAATGGTCCAGTTTCATTCTTCTGCATGTGGCTGTCCAATTTTCCCAACACCATTTGTTGAAGAGACTGTCTTTTTGCCATTGGACATTCTTTCCTGCTTTGTCAAAGATAAGTTGACCATAGAGTTGAGGGTCCATTTCTGGGCTCTCGATTCTGTTCCATTGATCTATGTGTCTGTTTTTGTGCCAGTACCATACTGTCTTGATGATGACAGGTTTGTCATAGAGCTGAAAGTCCGGAATTGTGAAGCCGCCAGCTTTGCTTTTCTTTTTCATTAGTCCTCTGGCTATTCTGGGTCTCTTCTGGTTCCATACAAATTTGAGGATTATTTCTTCCATTTCTTTGAGAAAAGTGGATGGTATTTTGATGGGGATTGCATTGAATGTGTAGATTGCTCTAGGTAGCATTGACATCTTCAGAATGTTGATTCTCCCAATCCATGAGCACGGAACGTTGTTCCATTTCTTTGTGTCTTCTTCCATTTCTTTCATGAGTATTTTATAGTTTTCTGAGTACAGATCCTTTGCCTCTTTGGTTAGATTTCTTCCTAGGGATCTAATGGTTTTGGGTGCAATTGTAAATGGGATCGACTCCTTGATTTGTCTCTCTTCTGTCTTGTTGTTGGTGTAGAGGAATGCCACCGATTTCTGTGCACTGATTTTGTATCCTGCTACTTTACTGAATTCCTGTATGAGTTCTAGCAGTTTTGCGGTGGAGTCTTTTGGGTTTTCCACATACAGTATCTTATCATCTGCAAAGAGTGAGAGGTTTGACTTCCTCTTTGCCGTTTTGGATGCCTTTGATTTCTTTTTGTTGTCTGATTGCTGTGGCTAGGACTTCTAATACTACGTTGAATAGCAGTGGTGAGAGTGGACATCCCTGCCGCGTTCCTGACTTTATGGGAAAAGCTCTCGGCCTTTCCCCATTGAGAATGATATTCGCTGTCGGTTTTTCATAGATGGCTTTTATGATATTGAGGTATGTACCCTCTATCCCTATACTGTGAAGAGTTTTGATCAAGAAACGATGTTGTACTTTGTCAAATGCTTTTTCTGCATCTATTGAGAGGATCATATGATTCTTGCTCTTTCTTTTGTTAATGTATTGTATCACGTTGATTGATTTGCGGATGTTGAACCAGCCTTGCAGCCCAGGAATAAATCCCACTTGGTCCTGGTGAATAATCCTTTTAATGTACTGTTGGAACCCATTGGCTAGTTTTTTTTTTGTGTGTGTGAGAATTTTTGCTTCCATGTTCATCAAGGATATTGGTCTGTAATTCTCTTTTTTGATGGGGTCTTTGTCTGGTTTTGGGATCAAGGTAATGCTGGCCTCATAAAATGAGTTTGGAAGTTTCCCTTCCATTTCTATTTTTTGGAACAGTTTCAGGAGAATAGGTATTAATTCTTCTTGAAATGGCTGATAGAATTCCCCTGGGAAGCCATCTGGCCCTGGGCTTTTGTTTCTTGGGAGATTTTTGATGACTGTTTCAATTTCCTTAGTGGTTATAGGTCTGTTCAGGTTTTCTATTTCTTCCTGGTTCAATTTTGGTAGTTGATACATCTCTAGGAATGCACCCATTTCTTCCAGGTTATCTAATTTGCTGGCATAGAGTTGCTCATAATATGTTCTTATCATTGTTTGTATTTCTTTGGTGTTGGTTGTGATCTCTCCTCTTTCCTTCATGATTTTGTTGATTTGGGTCATTTCTCTTTTCTTCTTGATAAGTCTGGCCAGGGGTTTATCAATCTTGTTCATTCTTTCCAAGAACCAGCTCCTAGTTTCGTGGATCTGTTCTACTGTTCTTTTGGTTTCTAGTTCATTGATTTCTGCTCTGATCTTTATGATTTCTCTTCTCCTGCTGGGTTTAGGCTTTATTTGCTGTTCTTTCTCCAGCTCCTTTCGGTGTAGGGTTAGGTTGTGTATTTGAGACCTTTCTTGTTTCTTGAGAAAGGCTTGTATTGCTATATACTTTCCTCTCAGGACTGCCTTTGTTGTATCCCAAAGATTTTGAACCGTTGTGTTTTCATTTTCATTGGTTTCCATGAAATTTTTTAATTCTTCTTTAATTTCCTGGTTGACCCATTCATTCTTTAGTAGGATGCTCTTTAGCCTCCATGTATTTGAGTTCTTTCCGACTTTCCTCTTGTGGTTGAGTTCTAGTTTCAAAGCATTGTGGTCTGAAAATATGCAGGGAATGATCCCAATCTTTTGGTACCGATTGAGACCTGATTTGTGACCTGGGATGTGATCAGTTCTGGAGAATGTTCCATGGGCACTAGAGAAGAATGTGTATTCCTTTGCTTGGGGATGGAATGTTCTGAATATGTCTGTGAAGTCCATTTGGTCCAGTGTGTCATTTAAAGTCTTTATTTCCTTGTTGATCTTTTGCTTAGATGATCTGTCCATTTCAGTCAGGGGGGTGTTAAAGTCCCCCACTATTATTGTATTGTTGTCAATGTGTTTCTTTGCTTTTGTTATTAATTGCCTTATATAATTGGCTGCTCCCATGTTCGGGGCATAGATCTTTACAATTGTTAGATCTTCTTGTTGGATAGACCCTTTAAGTAGGATATAGTGTCCTTCCTCATCGCTTATTACAGTCTTTGTTTTAAAATCTAGTTTGTCTGATAGAAGGATTGCCACCCCAGCTTTCTTTTGGTGTCCATTAGCATGGTAAATGGTTTTCCACCCCCTCACTTTTAATGTGGGGGTGTCTTTGGGTCTAAAATGAGTCTCTTGCAGACAGCATATTGATGGGTCTGGTTTTTTTTTTTTAATTTTTTATTGTTATGTTAATCACCATATATTGCATCATTAGTTTTTGGTGCAGTGTTCCATGATTCATTGTTTGTTCATAACACCCAGTGCTCCATGCAGAACGTGCCCTCCTCAATACCCATCACCAGGCTCACCCCTCCTCCTACCCCCCTCCCCTCTAGAACCCTCAGTTTGTTTCTCAGAGTCCATCATCTCTCATGGTTCGTCTCCCCTCTGACATACTCCCCTTTTCTTCCTCTCCTGTTATCTTCTTCTTTTCCTTTTTTCTTAAAATATGTTGCGTTATTTCTTTCAGAAGTACAGAACTGTGATTCAACAGTCTGGCACAATTCACAGCACTCACCGTAGCACATACCCTCCCCAATGTCTATCACCCAGCCACCCCATCCCTCCCACCCCCAACCACTCCAGTAACACTCAGTTTCTTTCCCGAGATGAAGAATTCCTCATATCAGTGAGGTCATATGATACATGTCTTTCTCTGATTGACTTATTTCACTCAGCATAACACCCTCCAGTTCCATCCACGTCGTTGCAAATGGCAAGATCTCATTCCTTTTGATGGCTGCATAATATTCCATTGTGTATATACACCACATCTTCTTTATCCATTCATCTGTCGATGGGCATCTTGGCTCTTTCCACCGTTTGGCTATGGTGGACATTGCTGCTATAAACATTGGGGTACACGTACCCCTTCGGGTCCCTACATTTGTATCTTTGTGGTAAATACCCAGTAGTGCAATTGCTGGATGGAACGGTAGCTCTAATTTCAACTGTTTGAGGTACCTCCATATTGTTTTCCAGAGGGGTTGCACTAGCTTGCATTCCCACCAACAGTGTAGGAGGGTTCCCCTTTCTCCACATCCCCGCCAACATCTGTCGTTCCCTGACTTGTTAATTTCAGCCATTCTGACGGGTGTGAGGTGGTATCTCATGGAGGTTTTGATTTGGATTTCCCTGATGCCGAGCGATGTGGAGCACTTTTTCATGTGCCTGTTGGCCATTTGGATGTCTTCTTTGGAGAAATGTCTGTTCATGTCTTCTGCCCATTTCTTGATTGGATTATTTCTTCTTTGGGTGTTGAGTTTGATCAGTTCTTTATAGATTTTGGATACTAGCCCTTTATCTGATAGGTCATTTGCAAATATTTTCTCCCATTCTGTCGGTTGTCTTTTGGTTTTGTGGACTGTTTCTTTTGCTGTGCAAAAGCTTTTTATCTTGATGAAATCCCAAGAGTTCATTTTTGCCCTGGCTTCCCGTGCCTTTGGCGATGTTTCTAGGAAGAAGTTGCTGCGGCTAAGGTCGAAAAGGTTGCTACCTGTGTTCTCCTTTAGGATTTTGATGGACTCCTGTGTCACGTTTAGGTCTTTCAACCGTTTGGAGTCTATTTTTGTGTGTGGTGTAAGGAAATGGTCCAGTTTCATTCTTCTGCATGTGGCTGTCCAATTTTCCCAACACCATTTGTTGAAGAGACTGTCTTTTTGCCATTGGACATTCTTTCCTGCTTTGTCAAAGATAAGTTGACCATAGAGTTGAGGGTCCATTTCTGGGCTCTCGATTCTGTTCCATTGATCTATGTGTCTGTTTTTGTGCCAGTACCATACTGTCTTGATGATGACAGCTTTGTCATAGAGCTGGAAGTCCGGAATTGTGATGCCGCCAGCTTTGCTTTTCTTTTTCAGGAGTCCTCTGGCTATTCTGGGTCTCTTCTGGTTCCATACAAATTTGAGGATTATTTCTTCCATTTCTTTGAGAAAAGTGGATGGTATTTTGATGGGGATTGCATTGAATGTGTAGATTACTCTAGGTAGCATTGACATCTTCACAATGTTGATTCTCCCAATCCATGAGCACGGAACGTTGTTCCATTTCTTTGTGTCTTCTTCCATTTCTTTCATGAGTATTTTATAGTTTTCTGAGTACAGATCCTTTGCCTCTTTGGTTAGATTTCTTCCTAGGGATCTAATGGTTTTGGGTGCAATTGTAAATGGGATCGACTCCTTGATTTGTCTCTCTTCTGTCTTGTTGTTGGTGTAGAGGAATGCCACCGATTTCTGTGCACTGATTTTGTATCCTGCTACTTTACTGAATTCCTGTATGAGTTCTAGCAGTTTTGGGGTGGAGTCTTTTGGGTTTTCCACATACAGTATCTTATCATCTGCAAAGAGTGAGAGGTTTGACTTCCTCTTTGCCGTTTTGGATGCCTTTGATTTCTTTTTGTTGTCTGATTGCTGTGGCTAGGACTTCTAATACTACGTTGAATAGCACTGGTGAGAGTGGACATCCCTGCCGCGTTCCTGACTTTATGGGAAAAGCTCTCGGCCTTTCCCCATTGAGAATGATATTCGCTGTCGGTTTTTCATAGATGGCTTTTATGATATTGAGGTATGTACCCTCTATCCCTATACTGTGAAGAGTTTTGATCAAGAAACGATGTTGTACTTTGTCAAAAGCTTTTTCTGCATCTATTGAGAGGATCATATGATTCTTGCTCTTTCTTTTGTTAATGTATTGTATCACGTTGATTGATTTGCGGATGTTGAACCAGCCTTGCAGCCCAGGAATAAATCCCACTTGGTCCTGGTGAATAATCCTTTTAATGTACTGTTGGAACCCATTGGCTAGTTTTTTTTTTTGTGTGTGTGAGAATTTTTGCTTCCATGTTCATCAAGGATATTGGTCTGTAATTCTCTTTTTTGATGGGGTCTTTGTCTGGTTTTGGGATCAAGGTAATGCTGGCCTCATAAAATGAGTTTGGAAGTTTCCCTTCCATTTCTATTTTTTGGAACAGTTTCAGGAGAATAGGTATTAATTCTTCTTGAAATGGCTGATAGAATTCCCCTGGGAAGCCATCTGGCCCTGGGCTTTTGTTTCTTGGGAGATTTTTGATGACTGTTTCAATTTCCTTAGTGGTTATAGGTCTGTTCAGGTTTTCTATTTCTTCCTGGTTCAATTTTGGTAGTTGATACATCTCTAGGAATGCACCCATTTCTTCCAGGTTATCTAATTTGCTGGCATAGAGTTGCTCATAATATGTTCTTATCATTGTTTGTATTTCTTTGGTGTTGGTTGTGATCTCTCCTCTTTCCTTCATGATTTTGTTGATTTGGGTCATTTCTCTTTTCTTCTTGATAAGTCTGGCCAGGGGTTTATCAATCTTGTTCATTCTTTCCAAGAACCAGCTCCTAGTTTCGTGGATCTGTTCTACTGTTCTTTTGGTTTCTAGTTCATTGATTTCTGCTCTGATCTTTATGATTTCTCTTCTCCTGCTGGGTTTAGGCTTTATTTGCTGTTCTTTCTCCAGCTCCTTTCAGTGTAGGGTTAGGTTGTGTATTTGAGACCTTTCTTGTTTCTTGAGAAAGGCTTGTATTGCTATATACTTTCCTCTCAGGACTGCCTTTGTTGTATCCCAAAGATTTTGAACCGTTGTGTTTTCATTTTCATTGGTTTCCATGAAATTTTTTAATTCTTCTTTAATTTCCTGGTTGACCCATTCATTCTTTAGTAGGATGCTCTTTAGCCTCCATGTATTTGAGTTCTTTCCGACTTTCCTCTTGTGGTTGAGTTCTAGTTTCAAAGCATTGTGGTCTGAAAATATGCAGGGAATGATCCCAATCTTTTGGTACCGATTGAGACCTGATTTGTGACCTGGGATGTGATCAGTTCTGGAGAATGTTCCATGGGCACTAGAGAAGAATGTGTATTCCTTTGCTTGGGGATGGAATGTTCTGAATATGTCTGTGAAGTCCATTTGGTCCAGTGTGTCATTTAAAGTCTTTATTTCCTTGTTGATCTTTTGCTTAGATGATCTGTCCATTTCAGTCAGGGGGGTGTTAAAGTCCCCCACTATTATTGTATTGTTGTCAATGTGTTTCTTTGCTTTTGTTATTAATTGCCTTATATAATTGGCTGCTCCCATGTTCGGGGCATAGATCTTTACAATTGTTAGATCTTCTTGTTGGATAGACCCTTTAAGTAGGATATAGTGTCCTTCCTCATCGCTTATTACAGTCTTTGTTTTAAAATCTAGTTTGTCTGATAGAAGGATTGCCACCCCAGCTTTCTTTTGGTGTCCATTAGCATGGTAAATGGTTTTCCACCCCCTCACTTTTAATGTGGGGGTGTCTTTGGGTCTAAAATGAGTCTCTTGCAGACAGCATATTGATGGGTCTGGTTTTTTTTTTTAATTTTTTATTGTTATGTTAATCACCATATATTGCATCATTAGTTTTTGGTGCAGTGTTCCATGATTCATTGTTTGTTCATAACACCCAGTGCTCCATGCAGAACGTGCCCTCCTCAATACCCATCACCAGGCTCACCCCTCCTCCTACCCCCCTCCCCTCTAGAACCCTCAGTTTGTTTCTCAGAGTCCATCATCTCTCATGGTTCGTCTCCCCCTCTGACATACTCCCCTTTTCTTCCTCTCCTGTTATCTTCTTCTTTTCCTTTTTTCTTAAAATATGTTGCGTTATTTCTTTCAGAAGTACAGAACTGTGATTCAACAGTCTGGCACAATTCACAGCACTCACCGTAGCACATACCCTCCCCAATGTCTATCACCCAGCCACCCCATCCCTCCCACCCCCAACCACTCCAGTAACACTCAGTTTCTTTCCCGAGATGAAGAATTCCTCATATCAGTGAGGTCATATGATACATGTCTTTCTCTGATTGACTTATTTCACTCAGCATAACACCCTCCAGTTCCATCCACGTTGTTGCAAATGGCAAGATCTCATTCCTTTTGATGGCTGCATAATATTCCATTGTGTATATACACCACATCTTCTTTATCCATTCATCTGTCGATGGGCATCTTGGCTCTTTCCACCGTTTGGCTATGGTGGACATTGCTGCTATAAACATTGGGGTACACGTACCCCTTCGGGTCCCTACATTTGTATCTTTGTGGTAAATACCCAGTAGTGCAATTGCTGGATGGAACGGTAGCTCTAATTTCAACTGTTTGAGGAACCTCCATATTGTTTTCCAGAGGGGTTGCACTAGCTTGCATTCCCACCAACAGTGTAGGAGGGTTCCCCTTTCTCCACATCCCCGCCAACATCTGTCGTTCCCTGACTTGTTAATTTCAGCCATTCTGACGGGTGTGAGGTGGTATCTCATGGAGGTTTTGATTTGGATTTCCCTGATGCCGAGCGATGTGGAGCACTTTTTCATGTGCCTGTTGGCCATTTGGATGTCTTCTTTGGAGAAATGTCTGTTCATGTCTTCTGCCCATTTCTTGATTGGATTATTTCTTCTTTGGGTGTTGAGTTTGATCAGGTCTTTATAGATTTTGGATACTAGCCCTTTATCTGATAGGTCATTTGCAAATATTTTCTCCCATTCTGTCGGTTGTCTTTTGGTTTTGTGGACTGTTTCTTTTGCTGTGCAAAAGCTTTTTATCTTGATGAAATCCCAAGAGTTCATTTTTGCCCTGGCTTCCCGTGCCTTTGGCGATGTTTCTAGGAAGAAGTTGCTGCGGCTAAGGTCGAAAAGGTTGCTACCTGTGTTCTCCTTTAGGATTTTGATGGACTCCTGTGTCACGTTTAGGTCTTTCAACCGTTTGGAGTCTATTTTTGTGTGTGGTGTAAGGAAATGGTCCAGTTTCATTCTTCTGCATGTGGCTGTCCAATTTTCCCAACACCATTTGTTGAAGAGACTGTCTTTTTGCCATTGGACATTCTTTCCTGCTTTGTCAAAGATAAGTTGACCATAGAGTTGAGGGTCCATTTCTGGGCTCTCGATTCTGTTCCATTGATCTATGTGTCTGTTTTTGTGCCAGTACCATACTGTCTTGATGATGACAGCTTTGTCATAGAGCTGGAAGTCCGGAATTGTGATGCCGCCAGCTTTGCTTTTCTTTTTCAGGAGTCCTCTGGCTATTCTGGGTCTCTTCTGGTTCCATACAAATTTGAGGATTATTTCTTCCATTTCTTTGAGAAAAGTGGATGGTATTTTGATGGGGATTGCATTGAATGTGTAGATTACTCTAGGTAGCATTGACATCTTCACAATGTTGATTCTCCCAATCCATGAGCACGGAACGTTGTTCCATTTCTTTGTGTCTTCTTCCATTTCTTTCATGAGTATTTTATAGTTTTCTGAGTACAGATCCTTTGCCTCTTTGGTTAGATTTCTTCCTAGGGATCTAATGGTTTTGGGTGCAATTGTAAATGGGATCGACTCCTTGATTTGTCTCTCTTCTGTCTTGTTGTTGCTGTAGAGGAATGCCACCGATTTCTGTGCACTGATTTTGTATCCTGCTACTTTACTGAATTCCTGTATGAGTTCTAGCAGTTTTGGGGTGGAGTCTTTTGGGTTTTCCACATACAGTATCTTATCATCTGCAAAGAGTGAGAGGTTTGACTTCCTCTTTGCCGTTTTGGATGCCTTTGATTTCTTTTTGTTGTCTGATTGCTGTGGCTAGGACTTCTAATACTACGTTGAATAGCAGTGGTGAGAGTGGACATCCCTGCCGCGTTCCTGACTTTATGGGAAAAGCTCTCGGCCTTTCCCCATTGAGAATGATATTCGCTGTCGGTTTTTCATAGATGGCTTTTATGATATTGAGGTATGTACCCTCTATCCCTATACTGTGAAGAGTTTTGATCAAGAAACGATGTTGTACTTTGTCAAATGCTTTTTCTGCATCTATTGAGAGGATCATATGATTCTTGCTCTTTCTTTTGTTAATGTATTGTATCACGTTGATTGATTTGCGGATGTTGAACCAGCCTTGCAGCCCAGGAATAAATCCCACTTGGTCCTGGTGAATAATCCTTTTAATGTACTGTTGGAACCCATTGGCTAGTTTTTTTTGTGTGTGTGTGAGAATTTTTGCTTCCATGTTCATCAAGGATATTGGTCTGTAATTCTCTTTTTTGATGGGGTCTTTGTCTGGTTTTGGGATCAAGGTAATGCTGGCCTCATAAAATGAGTTTGGAAGTTTCCCTTCCATTTCTATTTTTTGGAACAGTTTCAGGAGAATAGGTAGTAATTCTTCTTGAAATGGCTGATAGAATTCCCCTGGGAAGCCATCTGGCCCTGGGCTTTTGTTTCTTGGGAGATTTTTGATGACTGTTTCAATTTCCTTAGTGGTTATAGGTCTGTTCAGGTTTTCTATTTCTTCCTGGTTCAATTTTGGTAGTTGATACATCTCTAGGAATGCACCCATTTCTTCCAGGTTATCTAATTTGCTGGCATAGAGTTGCTCATAATATGTTCTTATCATTGTTTGTATTTCTTTGGTGTTGGTTGTGATCTCTCCTCTTTCCTTCATGATTTTGTTGATTTGGGTCATTTCTCTTTTCTTCTTGATAAGTCTGGCCAGGGGTTTATCAATCTTGTTCATTCTTTCCAAGAACCAGCTCCTAGTTTCGTGGATCTGTTCTACTGTTCTTTTGGTTTCTAGTTCATTGATTTGTGCTCTGATCTTTATCATTTCTCTTCTCCTGCTGGGTTTAGGCTTCATTTGCTGTTCTTTTCCAGCTCCTTTAGGTGTAGGGTTAGTTTGTGTATTTGAGACCTTTCTTGTTTCTTGAGAAAGGCTTGTATTGCTATATACTTTCCTCTCAGGACTGCCTTTGTTGTATCCCAAAGATTTTGAACCGTTGTGTTTTCATTTTCATTGGTTTCCATGAAATTTTTTAATTCTTCTTTAATTTCCTGGTTGACCCATTCATTCTTTAGTAGGATGCTCTTTAGCCTCCATGTATTTGAGTTCTTTCCGACTTTCCTCTTGTGGTTGAGTTCTAGTTTCAAAGCATTGTGGTCTGAAAATATGCAGGGAATGATCCCAATCTTTTGGTACCGATTGAGACCTGATTTGTGACCTGGGATGTGATCAGTTCTGGAGAATGTTCCATGGGCACTAGAGAAGAATGTGTATTCCTTTGCTTGGGGATGGAATGTTCTGAATATGTCTGTGAAGTCCATTTGGTCCAGTGTGTCATTTAAAGTCTTTATTTCCTTGTTGATCTTTTGCTTAGATGATCTGTCCATTTCAGTCAGGGGGGTGTTAAAGTCCCCCACTATTATTGTATTGTTGTCAATGTGTTTCTTTGCTTTTGTTATTAATTGCCTTATATAATTGGCTGCTCCCATGTTCGGGGCATAGATCTTTACAATTGTTAGATCTTCTTGTTGGATAGACCCTTTAAGTAGGATATAGTGTCCTTCCTCATCGCTTATTACAGTCTTTGTTTTAAAATCTAGTTTGTCTGATAGAAGGATTGCCACCCCAGCTTTCTTTTGGTGTCCATTAGCATGGTAAATGGTTTTCCACCCCCTCACTTTCAATCTGGGGGTGTCTTTGGGTCTAAAATGAGTCTCTTGCAGACAGCATATTGATGGGTCTTGTTTTTTAATCCAATCTGATAGCCTGTTTCTTTTGATTGGGGCATTTACGCCATTTGCATTCAGGGTAACTATTGAAAAGTATGAATTTAGTGCCATTGTATTACCTGTAAGGTGACTGTTAACTCTCTCTTGTCTGTGTTCGTTTCTGCTCTTTGCTGCTTTTAGGTTCTCTCTTTGCTTAGAGGACCCCTCTCAATATTTCTTGGAGGGGTGGTTTTGTGTTTGCAAATTCCTTTAGTTTTTGTTTGTTCTGGAAGCTGTTTATCTCTCCTTCTATTTTCAATGATAGCCTAGCTGGATATAGTATTCTTGGCTGCATATTTTTCTCGTTTAGTGCTCTGAAGATATCTTGCCAGTCCTTTCTGGCCTGCCAGGTCTCTGTGGATAGGTCTGTTGCCAATCTAATGTTTCTACCATTGTAGGTTACATATCTCTTCTCCGGAGCTGCTTTCAGGATTTTCTCTTTGTCTCTGAGACTCGTAAGTTTTACTATTAGATGTCGGGTGTTGACCTATTATTATTGATTTTGAGAGGGGTTCTCTGTGCCTCCTGGATTTTAATGCCTGTTTCCTTCCTCACATTAGGGAAGTTCTCTGTTATAATTTGCTCCAATATACCTTCTGCCCCTCTCTCTCTCTCTTCTTCTTCTGGGATCCCAATTATTCTAATGTTGTTTCGTCTTATCGTATCACTTATCTCTCGAATTCTGCCCTCGTGATCCTGTAGTTGTTTCTCTCTCTTTTTCTCAGCCTCTTTATTTTCCATCATTTGGTCTTCTATATCGCTGATTCTCTCTTCTGCCTCATTTATCCTAGCATTTAGTGCCCCCATTTTTGATTGCACCTCATCAATAGCCTTTTTGATTTCGATTTGGTTAGATTTTAGTTCTTTTATTTCTCCAGAAAGGGTTTCTCTAATAACTTCCACGCTTTTTTCAAGCCCAGCTAGTATCTTTAAAGTCATGATTCTGAACTCTAGGTCCGACATCGTACTAATGTCCGTATTGAGTAGGTCCCTGGCTGACGGTACTACCTCTTGTTCTTTTTGCTGAGGTGATTTCTTTCGTCTTGTCATTTTGTCCAGAGGAGAATAGATGAATGAGAGAACAAAATCCTAACAGGTTTACAACGTCCCCAGCAAATATACTGTATACAAATCAGAAAAGACCTGAAACCAGGGGAAAAGAAAGGGAAAGAAAGAAAAACGAAAGAGAAAAAGAAAAAAAAGGATAAAAACAAAAACAAAACAATACAAAAAAGGCAGAATATGATCAAATATGATCAGGCTAGTGCATAGATCAGTGCCGCACACTAGATTTTGGGCGTATTTTGGTCTGTTAGAAAAAGGTGCCTCCTAAAATTTTAAAGGAAGAAAGACATATATGTACAAAATAATGGTTGATACAATGAAGGGATGGAAGATGACTGTAAAGATGAAAATTATAAAAGATTTTATAAAAGGACTTGGTAAGATAAGTTGTTTGAAAAAAGAAAGAAGATTTAAGAAAAAAAAAGGAAAAAGGGAGAGAATGTGATCAGGCAGGAGACTAGAACAAAGCCATACACTAGTGATTTAGGGTATATTTTGATCTGTTAGAAGAAACTGTACCTCAAAATTTTAAAGAGAGAACAACTTATATATATATATATATGCCAAAAATAAGGGTAACTACTATGAAGGGATAAAATATGACTCTAAAAATGAAAAATAAAAAATGTTTGTTTTTTTTTGTAAAAAAGGGATTTATAAGATGTTGGTTGAAAAAGGGAAAAAGAAAAAAAAACAGTCAACAAAAATTAACTTTGATGAAATAATGAATCATGGTTAAAAAAAAAAAAAAGCCATGAATCTATGTGCAGTGTTCCCCTAGCGCTGGAGTTCTCCTATTCTCCTTGATCGATCAACTTGGTCTTGCCTTGCTGGCTGTTTGTGCTGATCTTCTGGGGGAGGGGCCTGTTGCTGTGGTTTCCAAATGTCTTTGCCGGAGGCGGAATTGCCCCGCCCTTGTCAGTCCGGGCTAAGGAAGCTGCTCCGCTTTGCTCTCAGGAGCTTTTGTTCCCTGCAAGCTCTCGGTACAGCCTTGGAGGACCAGGGCAGAAATGGTGGCCTCCCAATCTCCCCTCGGAGGAGCTGAGAACCTGGGGCCCCGCTCCTCAGTGTGCCCCCAGAGAAAAGCAGTCACTTCCGTGTCCCCGTTCTCCGGCCGCACTCCGTGCTCACCCGGCCTGTGACCGAGCGTTGCTATCTATGGCACCCGACCCCGCACGGAGTCTCCAAACCCAGCAGATCCCTGCAGTGCGCTCCCGCACCGCTCCTCCCCGGGAAGGAAGGGGAGTCTCCCCGGATCTGCTGCTTGTTGGGTCCCTGCTGGGGGAGCCGTGCTCCGACTGGGCCACAGATCACAGTTTATGGCAACCCCGAGCTGAGAGCCCACGACTCTGCTCCGTCTCTGCAGCCGGCTTCCCCGCGAGCATGCAAGTCTTACTGCTCGCTTAGCAAGGAAAGAAACAGTAGTGTAGGGGAACCGTGTGTACATAGCCTCACTGTTGCGAGGAGTGGGAACACTTGTTGTGCCTGTGCGTAAGAGCCTGACTGACAATTCCCTTAAGTTACTGGGCGAGAGAAACGGATTCATGCAGCTGCACCTCTCCCACCAGCTCTCAGTATCAGAATGGTAGCACTCCTCCGGCCTGTGTGCCTGCAGGCCTAAGTTTCAGGCCCCTCCCTGGAATACACTACACTGGAGAAACCGCGCTTTAGCTCCCGCCAGTCCCTAGCGGAGAGGAAGCTGTATGGTGTGCGCTGTGCTTGAGAGCCCGGCGAACGTCTTCCCTACGTAAAACCGGGGGAAAGAAATGCCGTTGCCGGAGACGCCTCTCGGCTCACCTCTTTTCCTGGAGCTAGTACCTTTACCCCGGTGCGCGTGCAGGCCCAAAGCCAAAAACCTCACTCGAGGGAACCGCACTGTAGAGAATCCGGGCTTCGGCCAGACTAGGCCTTCCTGAGGGTGGAAGACTTTTGCTATGAGCATGCGTGCGAGCACTGCCAGCGAGTCCAAAACCATTTTCTGAGGGAGACTGAGGCCGCGGCAGAAGGGAGAACAAAACTCCCCACTTGTTTCCTGAAGGCAGCCCAGCAGCCGCCCCCTTGGACATGCAAGTCTCACTGCTCACGTACCAAAGCAAAGAAACAGTACTGTAGGGGAACCTTGTTGTAGGTAGACTCCCTGTTGCGCGAGTGGGAACACTTGGAGTGCCTGTGCGTAAGAGCCTGGCCGAATAGTCCCTTAAGTTCCTGGGCGAGAGAAACGGATTCGTGCAGCCGCAACTCTCCCACCAGCTCTCAGTATCAGAATGGTAGCACTCCTCCGCCCTGTGTGCGTGCAGGCCTAAGAGGCAGGCCCCTCCTTGGAAGGCACAGCACTGTGGAGAACCCGCGTTAGTTCCCGCCAGTCCCTAGCGGAGAGGACGCTGTATGGTGTGCGCTGTGCTTCAGAGCCCGGCGAACGGCTTCCCTATGTAAAAGCGAGGGAAAGAAAGGCCTGTGCCGGAGACACCTCTCGGCTGAGCTCTTGTTCCTGGGGCTAGTATCGTGCTCCGTTGTGCGAGCAGACCAAAAGCCAACCACCTAAATCCAGGGAACTGCACTGTGTGGAATCCAGGCTTCGGGCAGACTAGGCCTTCCTGAGGGTGGAAACCTTTTGCAGTGTGAATGCGGGCGAGCACTGCCAGCGAGTCCAAAACCATTTTGCGAAGGAGACTGAGGCCGCGGCAGAAGTGAGAACTCAACTCCCCACTTGTTTCCTGAAGCCAGCCAGGCGGCCGCCCCCTTGAGCATGCATGTCTCACTGCTTGTGGACCAACGCAAAGAAACAGTAGGGTAGGTGACCGTGTTGTACAGAGCCTCACTGTTCCGGAGAGGGGAAACACTTGGAGTGTGTGTGCATGAGACCCTGGGAGACGAGTCCCATACGTTACTGGGCGAGAGAAACGAACTCGTGCAGCCGCACCTCTCCCACCAGCTCTCAGTGGCAGAATGCAAGCACTCCTCAGGCATGTGTGCGAGCAGGCCTAAGTAGCAGGCCCCTCCCTGGAAGGCACAACACTGTGGTGAAAGCGCACGGTAGCTCCCGCCAGGCACCGGCGGGGAGGACGCTGTATGGTGTGCGCTGTGCCTGAGAGCCCGGCGAGCATCTTCCCTATGTAAAACCGGGGGAAAGAAAGGCCAGTGCCGGAGAGGCCTCTCGGCTGAGCTCTTTTCCTGGAGCTAGTACCTTTATCCCGGTGGGCGTGCAGGCCAAAAGCCAAAAACCTCACTCGAGGAAACCGCATTGTAGAGAATCCGGGCTTCGGCCAGACTAGGCCTTCCTCTGGTTGGAAGCCTTTTGCTGTGTGCATGCTTATGAGCTCCGCCCCGGAGTCCAAAACCATTTTCGGAGGGAGACTGAGGCCGCGGCAGAAGGGAGAACACAACTCCCCACTTGTTTCCTGAAGCCAGCCCAGCGGCCGCCCGCTTGGGCATGCAAGTCTCACTGCTCGCGTACCAAGGAAAGAAACAGTAGTGTAGGGGAACCGTGTGTACATAGCCTCACTGTTGCGGGGAGTGGGAACACTTGGAGTGCCTGTGCGTAAGAGCCTGACTGACAATTCCCTTAAGTTACTGTGCAAGGGAAATGGATTCGTGCAGCCGCCCCTCTCCCACCAGCTCTCAGTAGCAGAATGGTAGCACTCCTCCGGCATGTGTGCCTGCAGGCCTAAGTTGCAGGCCCCTCTCTGGAATGCACTACACTGGAGAAACCGCGCTATAGCTCCCGCAAGTCCGTAGCGGAGAGGAAGCTGTATGGTGTGCGCTGTGCTTGAGAGCCCGGCGAACGTCTTCCCTACGTAAAACCGGGAGAAAGAAAGGCCGTTGGCGGAGAAGTCTCTCGGCTAAGCTCTTGTTCCTGGAGCTAGTACCTTTACCCCGGTGTGCGTGCAGGCCAAAACCCAAAAACCTCACTGGAGGGAACCGCACTGTAGAGAATCCGGACTTCGGGCAGACTAGGCCTTCCTGAGGGTGGAAGCCTTCTGCTGTGTGCATGCGTATGAGCTCCACCAGGGAATCTAAAACCATTTTCTGAGGGAGACTGAGGCCGCAGAAGAAGGGAGAACAAAACACCCCACTTGTTTCCTGCTACTGGCCCTGCGTCTAACCCCTTGTGCATGCATGTCTCACTGCTCCCAAACCAACGTAAGAAATGCAGGGTAGGGGACCGTGTTGTAGAGAGTCTCACTGTTACGGAAGGTGGAAACACTGGGAGTGTGTGTACGTGAGAGCCTGGGAGACGAGTCCCCTAAGTTACTGGGCGAGAGAAAAGGATTAGTTGCAGCGGCACCTCTCCAACCAGCTCTCAGTGGCAGAATGCTAGCACTCCTCAGGCATGTGTGCGTGCAGGCCTAAGTATCAGGCCCCTCCCTGGAAGGCACAAAACTGCGGTGAAAGCGCGCTTCAGCTCCGGCCTGTCCCCGGCGTGGAGGACGCTGTAAGGTTTCCTCTGTACTTGAGAGCCCGGCGAACGGCTTCCCTATGTAAAACCGAGAGGGAAAGAAAGGCCGGTGCCTGAGACGCCTCTCGGCTCAGCTCTTGTTCCTGGGGCTAGTACCGTTGCCCCGGTGTGCTTGAAGGACAAAAGCCAACCACCTAACTCGAGGGAATCACACTATAGAGAATCCGGGCTTCGGCTGGACTAGGCCTTCCTGAGGGTGGAAAGCTTCTGCTGAGAGCATGCATGCGAGCACTGCCAGCGAGTCCAAAACCATTTTCCCAGGGAGACTGAGGCCGCGGCAGAAGGGAGAACACAACTGCCCATTTGTTTCCTGAAGCCAGCCCAGCAGCCGACCCCTAGGGCATGCAAGTCTCACGCTCGCTTACCAACGCAATGAAACAGTACTGTAGGGGAACCGTGTATACAGAGCCTCACTGTTGCGCGCAGTGGGAACTCTTGGAGTGCCTGTACGTAAGAGCCTGGCTGAAGAGTCCCTTCAGTTCCTGGGCGAGAGAAACGGATTCGTGCAGCCGCACCTCTCCCACCAGCTCTCAGTATCAGAATGGTAGCACTCCTCCGGCCTGTGTGCGTGCAGGCCTAAGTTGCAGGCCCCTCCCTGGAAGGCAGTACACTGTGGAGAAACCGCGCTTTAGCTGCCGCCGTTCCCTAGCGGAGAGGAAGCTGTAGGGTGTGCGATGTGCCTAGAGCCCGGCGAACGTCTTCCCTAGGTAAAACCGGGGGAAACAAGGGCCGGTGCCGGAGACGCGTCTCGGCTCAGCTCTTGTTCATGGAGCTAGTATCTTTACCCCGGTGTGCGTGCAGGCCGAAAGCCAAAAACCTCACACGAGGGAACCGCACTGTAGAGAATCCAGGCTTCGGCCAGACTAGGCCTTCCTGAGGGTGGAAGCCTTCTGCTGTGTGCATGCGTATGAGCTCCGCCACGGAGTACAAAACCATTTTCTGAGGGAGACGGAGGCCGCGGCAGAAGTGAGAACAAAGCTCCCCACTTGTTTCCTGCTAGTGGCCCTGCGTCCAACCCCTTGTGCATGCATGTCTCACTGCTCCCATACCAACGTAAGAAAAGTAGGGTAGGGGACCGTGTTGTAGAGAGTCTCACTGTTACGGAGGGTGGAAACACTTGGAGTGTGTGTACGTGAGAGCCTGGGAGACGAGTCCCCTAAGTTACTGGGGGAGAGAAAAGGATTAGTTGCAGCGGCACCTCTCCAAACAGCTCTCAGTATTAGAATGATAGCATTCCTCCGGCATGTGTGCGAGCAGGCCTAAGAGGCAGGCCCCTCCTTGGAAGGCACAGCACTGTGGAGAACCCGCGTTAGCTCCCGCCGATCCCTAGCGGAGAGGACGCTGTATGGTGTGCGCTGTGCTTCAGAGCCCGGCGAACGGCTTCCCTATGTAAAAGCGAGGGAAAGAAAGGCCTGTGCCGGAGACACCTCTCGGCTGAGCTCTTGTTCCTGGGCTACTATCGTGCTCCATTGTGCGAGCAGACCAAAAGCCAACCACCTAAATCCAGGGAACTGCACTGTGTGGAATCCAGGCTTCGGCCAGACTAGGCCTTCCTGAGGGTGGAAACCTCTTGCAGTGTGAATGCGGGCGAGCACTGCCAGCGAGTCCAAAACCATTTTGTGAGGAAGACTGAGGCCTCGGCAGAAGTGAGAACTCAACTCCCCACTTTTTTCCTGAAGCCAGCCAGACGGCCGCCCCCTTGAGCATGCATGTCTCACTGCTTGCCGACCAAGGCAAAGAGACAGTGGGGTAGGGGACCGTGTTGTAGAGAGCCTGACTGTTAGGGAGGGTGGAAACACTTGGAGTGTGTGTACGTGAGAGCCTAGGAGACGAGTCCCCTAAGTTACTGGGCGAGAGAAAAGGATTAGTTGCAGCGGCACCTCTCCCACCAGCTCTCAGTATCAGAATGGTAGCACTCCTCCGGCATGTGTGTGTGCAGACCTAAGTGGCAGGCCCCTCCTTGGAAGGCACAACACTGTGGAGAAACCGCGCTTTAGCTCCTGCCGGTCCCTAGCGGAGAGGACGCTATATGGTGTGCGCTGTGCTTGAGAGCCCGGCGATCGGCTTCCCTATGTATAAGCGAGGGAAAGAAAGGCCGGTGCCCGAGACGCCTCTCGGCTCAGCTCTTGTTCCTGGAGCTAGTACCGTTACCCTGGTGTGCTTGCAGGCCGAGGGCCAACCTCCCAATTCGAGGGAACCACACTGTAGAAATTCCTTACTTCGGCCAGACTAGGCCTTCCTGAGGGAGGTAACCCTTTGCAGTGTGAATGCGGGCGAGCACTGCCAGCGAGTCCAAAACCGTTTTACGAGGGAGACTGAGGCCGCGACCGAAGTGAGAACTCAACTCCCCATTTGTTTCCTGAAGCCAGCCCGGCAGCCGCCCCCTTGAGCATGCAAGTCTCACTGTTCGCGTCCCAACGCAAGGAAACAGTAGGCTGGGGGACCGTGTTGTAGAGAGCCTCACTGTTCCGGAGAGTGGAAACACTTCGAGTGCGTGTGCGTGAGAGCCTGGGAGACGAGTGTCCTACGTTACTGGGCGAGAGAAACGAACTCGTGCAGCCGCACCTCTCCCACCAGCTCTCAGTGGCAGAATGCTAGCACTCCTCAGGCATGCGTTCGTGCAGGCCTAAGTATCAGGGCCCTCCCTGGAAGGCACAAAACTGTGGTGAAAGCGCGCTTCAGCTCTGGCCGGTCCCCGGCGGGGAGGACGCGGTAAGGTTTCCTCTGTACTTGAGAGCCCGGCGAACGGCATCCCTATGTAAAACCGAGGGAAAGAAAGGCCGGTGCCTGAGACGCCTCTCGGCTCAGCTCTTGTTCCTGGGGCTAGTACCGTTGCCCCGGTGTGCTTGAAGGACAAAAGCCAACCACCTAACTCGAGGGAATCACACTATAGAGAATCCGGGCTTCGGCTGGACTAGGCCTTCCTGAGGGTGGAAAGCTTCTGCTGAGAGCATGATGCGAGCACTGCCAGCGAGTCCAAAACCATTTTCCCAGGGAGACTGAGGCCGCGGCAGAAGGGAGAACACAACTGCCTATTTGTTTCCTGAAGCCAGCCCAGCAGCCGACCCCTAGGGCATGCAAGTCTCACGCTCGCTTACCAACGCAATGAAACAGTACTGTAGGGGAACCGTGTATACAGAGCCTCACTGTTGCGCGCAGTGGGAACTCTTGGAGTGCCTGTACGTAAGAGCCTGGCTGAAGAGTCCCTTCAGTTCCTGGGCGAGAGAAACGGATTCGTGCAGCCGCACCTCTCCCACCAGCTCTCAGTATCAGAATGGTAGCACTCCTCCGGCCTGTGTGCGTGCAGGCCTAAGTTGCAGGCCCCTCCCTGGAAGGCAGTACACTGTGGAGAAACCGCGCTTTAGCTGCCGCCGTTCCCTAGCGGAGAGGAAGCTGTAGGGTGTGCGATGTGCCTAGAGCCCGGCGAACGTCTTCCCTAGGTAAAACCGGGGGAAACAAGGGCCGGTGCCGGAGACGCGTCTCGGCTCAGCTCTTGTTCATGGAGCTAGTATCTTTACCCCGGTGTGCGTGCAGGCCGAAAGCCAAAAACCTCACACGAGGGAACCGCACTGTAGAGAATCCAGGCTTCGGCCAGACTAGGCCTTCCTGAGGGTGGAAGCCTTCTGCTGTGTGCATGCGTATGAGCTCCGCCACGGAGTACAAAACCATTTTCTGAGGGAGACTGAGGCCGCGGCAGAAGTGAGAACAAAGCTCCCCACTTGTTTCCTGCTAGTGGCCCTGCGTCCAACCCCTTGTGCATGCATGTCTCACTGCTCCCATACCAACGTAAGAAAAGTAGGGTAGGGGACCGTGTTGTAGAGAGTCTCACTGTTACGGAGGGTGGAAACACTTGGAGTGTGTGTACGTGAGAGCCTGGGAGACGAGTCCCCTAAGTTACTGGGGGAGAGAAAAGGATTAGTTGCAGCGGCACCTCTCCAAACAGCTCTCAGTATTAGAATGATAGCATTCCTCCGGCATGTGTGCGAGCAGGCCTAAGAGGCAGGCCCCTCCTTGGAAGGCACAGCACTGTGGAGAACCCGCGTTAGCTCCCGCCGATCCCTAGCGGAGAGGACGCTGTATGGTGTGCGCTGTGCTTCAGAGCCCGGCGAACGGCTTCCCTATGTAAAAGCGAGGGAAAGAAAGGCCTGTGCCGGAGACACCTCTCGGCTGAGCTCTTGTTCCTGGGCTACTATCGTGCTCCATTGTGCGAGCAGACCAAAAGCCAACCACCTAAATCCAGGGAACTGCACTGTGTGGAATCCAGGCTTCGGCCAGACTAGGCCTTCCTGAGGGTGGAAACCTCTTGCAGTGTGAATGCGGGCGAGCACTGCCAGCGAGTCCAAAACCATTTTGTGAGGAAGACTGAGGCCTCGGCAGAAGTGAGAACTCAACTCCCCACTTTTTTCCTGAAGCCAGCCAGACGGCCGCCCCCTTGAGCATGCATGTCTCACTGCTTGCCGACCAAGGCAAAGAGACAGTGGGGTAGGGGACCGTGTTGTAGAGAGCCTGACTGTTAGGGAGGGTGGAAACACTTGGAGTGTGTGTACGTGAGAGCCTAGGAGACGAGTCCCCTAAGTTACTGGGCGAGAGAAAAGGATTAGTTGCAGCGGCACCTCTCCCACCAGCTCTCAGTATCAGAATGGTAGCACTCCTCCGGCATGTGTGTGTGCAGACCTAAGTGGCAGGCCCCTCCTTGGAAGGCACAACACTGTGGAGAAACCGCGCTTTAGCTCCTGCCGGTCCCTAGCGGAGAGGACGCTATATGGTGTGCGCTGTGCTTGAGAGCCCGGCGATCGGCTTCCCTATGTATAAGCGAGGGAAAGAAAGGCCGGTGCCCGAGACGCCTCTCGGCTCAGCTCTTGTTCCTGGAGCTAGTACCGTTACCCTGGTGTGCTTGCAGGCCGAGGGCCAACCTCCCAATTCGAGGGAACCACACTGTAGAAATTCCTTACTTCGGCCAGACTAGGCCTTCCTGAGGGAGGTAACCCTTTGCAGTGTGAATGCGGGCGAGCACTGCCAGCGAGTCCAAAACCGTTTTACGAGGGAGACTGAGGCCGCGACCGAAGTGAGAACTCAACTCCCCATTTGTTTCCTGAAGCCAGCCCGGCAGCCGCCCCCTTGAGCATGCAAGTCTCACTGTTCGCGTCCCAACGCAAGGAAACAGTAGGCTGGGGGACCGTGTTGTAGAGAGCCTCACTGTTCCGGAGAGTGGAAACACTTCGAGTGCGTGTGCGTGAGAGCCTGGGAGACGAGTGTCCTACGTTACTGGGCGAGAGAAACGAACTCGTGCAGCCGCACCTCTCCCACCAGCTCTCAGTGGCAGAATGCTAGCACTCCTCAGGCATGCGTTCGTGCAGGCCTAAGTATCAGGGCCCTCCCTGGAAGGCACAAAACTGTGGTGAAAGCGCGCTTCAGCTCCGGCCGGTCCCCGGCGGGGAGGACGCGGTAAGGTTTCCTCTGTACTTGAGAGCCCGGCGAACGGCATCCCTATGTAAAACCGAGGGAAAGAAAGGCCGGTGCCTGAGACGCCTCTCGGCTCAGCTCTTGTTCCTGGGGCTAGTACCGTTGCCCCGGTGTGCTTGAAGGACAAAAGCCAACCACCTAACTCGAGGGAATCACACTATAGAGAATCCGGGCTTCGGCTGGACTAGGCCTTCCTGAGGGTGGAAAGCTTCTGCTGAGAGCATGCATGCGAGCACTGCCAGCGAGTCCAAAACCATTTTCCCAGGGAGACTGAGGCCGCGGCAGAAGGGAGAACACAACTGCCCATTTGTTTCCTGAAGCCAGCCCAGCAGCCGACCCCTAGGGCATGCAAGTCTCACGCTCGCTTACCAACGCAATGAAACCGTACTGTAGGGGAACCGTGTATACAGAGCCTCACTGTTGCGCGCAGTGGGAACTCTTGGAGTGCCTGTACGTAAGAGCCTGGCTGAAGAGTCCCTTCAGTTCCTGGGCGAGAGAAACGGATTCGTGCAGCCGCACCTCTCCCACCAGCTCTCAGTATCAGAATGGTAGCACTCCTCCGGCCTGTGTGCGTGCAGGCCTAAGTTGCAGGCCCCTCCCTGGAAGGCAGTACACTGTGGAGAAACCGCGCTTTAGCTGCCGCCGTTCCCTAGCGGAGAGGAAGCTGTAGGGTGTGCGATGTGCCTAGAGCCCGGCGAACGTCTTCCCTACGTAAAACCGGGGGAAACAAAGGCCGGTGCCGGAGACGCGTCTCGGCTCAGCTCTTGTTCATGGAGCTAGTATCTTTACCCCGGTGTGCGTGCAGGCCGAAAGCCAAAAACCTCACACGAGGGAAACGCACTGTAGAGAATCGGGCTTCGGCCAGACTAGGCCTTCCTGAGGGTGGAAGCCTTCTGCTGTGTGCATGCGTATGAGCTCGGCCACGGAGTACAAAACCATTTTCTGAGGGAGACTGAGGCCGCAGTAGAAGGGAGAACAAAGCTCCCCACTTGTTTCCTGCTACTGGCCCTGCGTCCAACCCCTTGTGCATGCATGTCTCACTGCTCCCATACCAACGTAAGAAAAGTAGGGTAGGGGACCGTGTTGTAGAGAGTCTCACTGTTACGGAGGGTGGAAACACTGGGAGTGTGTGTACGTGAGAGCCTGGGAGACGAGTCCCCTAAGTTACTGAGCGAGAGAAAAGGATTAGTTGCAGCAGCACCTCTCCCACCAGCTCTCAGTGGCAGAATGCTAGCACTCCTCAGGCATGTGTGCGTGCAGGCCTAAGTATCAGGCCCCTCCCTGGAAGGCACAAAACTGCGGTGAAAGCGCGCTTCAGCTCCGGCCTGTCCACGGCGTGGAGGACGCTGTAAGGTTTCCTCTGTACTTGAGAGCCCGGCGAACGGCTTCCCTATGTAAAACCGAGAGGGAAAGAAAGGCCGGTGCCTGAGACGCCTCTCGGCTCAGCTCTTGTTCCTGGGGCTAGTACCGTTGCCCCGGTGTGCTTGAAGGACAAAAGCCAACCACCTAACTCGAGGGAATCACACTATAGAGAATCCGGGCTTCGGCTGGACTAGGCCTTCCTGAGGGTGGAAAGCTTCTGCTGAGAGCATGCATGCGAGCACTGCCAGCGAGTCCAAAACCATTTTCCCAGGGAGACTGAGGCCGCGGCAGAAGGGAGAACACAACTGCCCATTTGTTTCCTGAAGCCAGCCCAGCAGCCGACCCCTAGGGCATGCAAGTCTCACGCTCGCTTACCAACGCAATGAAACCGTACTGTAGGGGAACCTTGTATACAGAGCCTCACTGTTGCGCGCAGTGGGAACTCTTGGAGTGCCTGTACGTAAGAGCCTGGCTGAAGAGTCCCTTCAGTTCCTGGGCGAGAGAAACGGATTCGTGCAGCCGCACCTCTCCCACCAGCTCTCAGTATCAGAATGGTAGCACTCCTCCGGCCTGTGTGCGTGCAGGCCTAAGTTGCAGGCCCCTCCCTGGAAGGCAGTACACTGTGGAGAAACCGCGCTTTAGCTGCCGCCGTTCCCTAGCGGAGAGGAAGCTGTAGGGTGTGCGATGTGCCTAGAGCCCGGCGAACGTCTTCCCTAGGTAAAACCGGGGGAAACAAGGGCCGGTGCCGGAGACGCGTCTCGGCTCAGCTCTTGTTCATGGAGCTAGTATCTTTACCCCGGTGTGCGTGCAGGCCGAAAGCCAAAAACCTCACACGAGGGAACCGCACTGTAGAGAATCCAGGCTTCGGCCAGACTAGGCCTTCCTGAGGGTGGAAGCCTTCTGCTGTGTGCATGCGTATGAGCTCCGCCACGGAGTACAAAACCATTTTCTGAGGGAGACTGAGGCCGCGGCAGAAGTGAGAACAAAGCTCCCCACTTGTTTCCTGCTAGTGGCCCTGCGTCCAACCCCTTGTGCATGCATGTCTCACTGCTCCCATACCAACGTAAGAAAAGTAGGGTAGGGGACCGTGTTGTAGAGAGTCTCACTGTTACGGAGGGTGGAAACACTTGGAGTGTGTGTACGTGAGAGCCTGGGAGACGAGTCCCCTAAGTTACTGGGGGAGAGAAAAGGATTAGTTGCAGCGGCACCTCTCCAAACAGCTCTCAGTATTAGAATGATAGCATTCCTCCGGCATGTGTGCGAGCAGGCCTAAGAGGCAGGCCCCTCCTTGGAAGGCACAGCACTGTGGAGAACCCGCGTTAGCTCCCGCCGATCCCTAGCGGAGAGGACGCTGTATGGTGTGCGCTGTGCTTCAGAGCCCGGCGAACGGCTTCCCTATGTAAAAGCGAGGGAAAGAAAGGCCTGTGCCGGAGACACCTCTCGGCTGAGCTCTTGTTCCTGGGCTACTATCGTGCTCCATTGTGCGAGCAGACCAAAAGCCAACCACCTAAATCCAGGGAACTGCACTGTGTGGAATCCAGGCTTCGGCCAGACTAGGCCTTCCTGAGGGTGGAAACCTCTTGCAGTGTGAATGCGGGCGAGCACTGCCAGCGAGTCCAAAACCATTTTGTGAGGAAGACTGAGGCCTCGGCAGAAGTGAGAACTCAACTCCCCACTTTTTTCCTGAAGCCAGCCAGACGGCCGCCCCCTTGAGCATGCATGTCTCACTGCTTGCCGACCAAGGCAAAGAGACAGTGGGGTAGGGGACCGTGTTGTAGAGAGCCTGACTGTTAGGGAGGGTGGAAACACTTGGAGTGTGTGTACGTGAGAGCCTAGGAGACGAGTCCCCTAAGTTACTGGGCGAGAGAAAAGGATTAGTTGCAGCGGCACCTCTCCCACCAGCTCTCAGTATCAGAATGGTAGCACTCCTCCGGCATGTGTGTGTGCAGACCTAAGTGGCAGGCCCCTCCTTGGAAGGCACAACACTGTGGAGAAACCGCGCTTTAGCTCCTGCCGGTCCCTAGCGGAGAGGACGCTATATGGTGTGCGCTGTGCTTGAGAGCCCGGCGATCGGCTTCCCTATGTATAAGCGAGGGAAAGAAAGGCCGGTGCCCGAGACGCCTCTCGGCTCAGCTCTTGTTCCTGGAGCTAGTACCGTTACCCTGGTGTGCTTGCAGGCCGAGGGCCAACCTCCCAATTCGAGGGAACCACACTGTAGAAATTCCTTACTTCGGCCAGACTAGGCCTTCCTGAGGGAGGTAACCCTTTGCAGTGTGAATGCGGGCGAGCACTGCCAGCGAGTCCAAAACCGTTTTACGAGGGAGACTGAGGCCGCGACCGAAGTGAGAACTCAACTCCCCATTTGTTTCCTGAAGCCAGCCCGGCAGCCGCCCCCTTGAGCATGCAAGTCTCACTGTTCGCGTCCCAACGCAAGGAAACAGTAGGCTGGGGGACCGTGTTGTAGAGAGCCTCACTGTTCCGGAGAGTGGAAACACTTCGAGTGCGTGTGCGTGAGAGCCTGGGAGACGAGTGTCCTACGTTACTGGGCGAGAGAAACGAACTCGTGCAGCCGCACCTCTCCCACCAGCTCTCAGTGGCAGAATGCTAGCACTCCTCAGGCATGCGTTCGTGCAGGCCTAAGTATCAGGGCCCTCCCTGGAAGGCACAAAACTGTGGTGAAAGCGCGCTTCAGCTCCGGCCGGTCCCCGGCGGGGAGGACGCGGTAAGGTTTCCTCTGTACTTGAGAGCCCGGCGAACGGCATCCCTATGTAAAACCGAGGGAAAGAAAGGCCGGTGCCTGAGACGCCTCTCGGCTCAGCTCTTGTTCCTGGGGCTAGTACCGTTGCCCCGGTGTGCTTGAAGGACAAAAGCCAACCACCTAACTCGAGGGAATCACACTATAGAGAATCCGGGCTTCGGCTGGACTAGGCCTTCCTGAGGGTGGAAAGCTTCTGCTGAGAGCATGCATGCGAGCACTGCCAGCGAGTCCAAAACCATTTTCCCAGGGAGACTGAGGCCGCGGCAGAAGGGAGAACACAACTGCCCATTTGTTTCCTGAAGCCAGCCCAGCAGCCGACCCCTAGGGCATGCAAGTCTCACGCTCGCTTACCAACGCAATGAAACCGTACTGTAGGGGAACCGTGTATACAGAGCCTCACTGTTGCGCGCAGTGGGAACTCTTGGAGTGCCTGTACGTAAGAGCCTGGCTGAAGAGTCCCTTCAGTTCCTGGGCGAGAGAAACGGATTCGTGCAGCCGCACCTCTCCCACCAGCTCTCAGTATCAGAATGGTAGCACTCCTCCGGCCTGTGTGCGTGCAGGCCTAAGTTGCAGGCCCCTCCCTGGAAGGCAGTACACTGTGGAGAAACCGCGCTTTAGCTGCCGCCGTTCCCTAGCGGAGAGGAAGCTGTAGGGTGTGCGATGTGCCTAGAGCCCGGCGAACGTCTTCCCTACGTAAAACCGGGGGAAACAAAGGCCGGTGCCGGAGACGCGTCTCGGCTCAGCTCTTGTTCATGGAGCTAGTATCTTTACCCCGGTGTGCGTGCAGGCCGAAAGCCAAAAACCTCACACGAGGGAAACGCACTGTAGAGAATCGGGCTTCGGCCAGACTAGGCCTTCCTGAGGGTGGAAGCCTTCTGCTGTGTGCATGCGTATGAGCTCGGCCACGGAGTACAAAACCATTTTCTGAGGGAGACTGAGGCCGCAGTAGAAGGGAGAACAAAGCTCCCCACTTGTTTCCTGCTACTGGCCCTGCGTCCAACCCCTTGTGCATGCATGTCTCACTGCTCCCATACCAACGTAAGAAAAGTAGGGTAGGGGACCGTGTTGTAGAGAGTCTCACTGTTACGGAGGGTGGAAACACTGGGAGTGTGTGTACGTGAGAGCCTGGGAGACGAGTCCCCTAAGTTACTGAGCGAGAGAAAAGGATTAGTTGCAGCAGCACCTCTCCCACCAGCTCTCAGTGGCAGAATGCTAGCACTCCTCAGGCATGTGTGCGTGCAGGCCTAAGTATCAGGCCCCTCCCTGGAAGGCACAAAACTGCGGTGAAAGCGCGCTTCAGCTCCGGCCTGTCCACGGCGTGGAGGACGCTGTAAGGTTTCCTCTGTACTTGAGAGCCCGGCGAACGGCTTCCCTATGTAAAACCGAGAGGGAAAGAAAGGCCGGTGCCTGAGACGCCTCTCGGCTCAGCTCTTGTTCCTGGGGCTAGTACCGTTGCCCCGGTGTGCTTGAAGGACAAAAGCCAACCACCTAACTCGAGGGAATCACACTATAGAGAATCCGGGCTTCGGCTGGACTAGGCCTTCCTGAGGGTGGAAAGCTTCTGCTGAGAGCATGCATGCGAGCACTGCCAGCGAGTCCAAAACCATTTTCCCAGGGAGACTGAGGCCGCGGCAGAAGGGAGAACACAACTGCCCATTTGTTTCCTGAAGCCAGCCCAGCAGCCGACCCCTAGGGCATGCAAGTCTCACGCTCGCTTACCAACGCAATGAAACCGTACTGTAGGGGAACCTTGTATACAGAGCCTCACTGTTGCGCGCAGTGGGAACTCTTGGAGTGCCTGTACGTAAGAGCCTGGCTGAAGAGTCCCTTCAGTTCCTGGGCGAGAGAAACGGATTCGTGCAGCCGCACCTCTCCCACCAGCTCTCAGTATCAGAATGGTAGCACTCCTCCGGCCTGTGTGCGTGCAGGCCTAAGTTGCAGGCCCCTCCCTGGAAGGCAGTACACTGTGGAGAAACCGCGCTTTAGCTGCCGCCGTTCCCTAGCGGAGAGGAAGCTGTAGGGTGTGCGATGTGCCTAGAGCCCGGCGAACGTCTTCCCTAGGTAAAACCGGGGGAAACAAGGGCCGGTGCCGGAGACGCGTCTCGGCTCAGCTCTTGTTCATGGAGCTAGTATCTTTACCCCGGTGTGCGTGCAGGCCGAAAGCCAAAAACCTCACACGAGGGAACCGCACTGTAGAGAATCCAGGCTTCGGCCAGACTAGGCCTTCCTGAGGGTGGAAGCCTTCTGCTGTGTGCATGCGTATGAGCTCCGCCACGGAGTACAAAACCATTTTCTGAGGGAGACTGAGGCCGCGGCAGAAGTGAGAACAAAGCTCCCCACTTGTTTCCTGCTAGTGGCCCTGCGTCCAACCCCTTGTGCATGCATGTCTCACTGCTCCCATACCAACGTAAGAAAAGTAGGGTAGGGGACCGTGTTGTAGAGAGTCTCACTGTTACGGAGGGTGGAAACACTTGGAGTGTGTGTACGTGAGAGCCTGGGAGACGAGTCCCCTAAGTTACTGGGGGAGAGAAAAGGATTAGTTGCAGCGGCACCTCTCCAAACAGCTCTCAGTATTAGAATGATAGCATTCCTCCGGCATGTGTGCGAGCAGGCCTAAGAGGCAGGCCCCTCCTTGGAAGGCACAGCACTGTGGAGAACCCGCGTTAGCTCCCGCCGATCCCTAGCGGAGAGGACGCTGTATGGTGTGCGCTGTGCTTCAGAGCCCGGCGAACGGCTTCCCTATGTAAAAGCGAGGGAAAGAAAGGCCTGTGCCGGAGACACCTCTCGGCTGAGCTCTTGTTCCTGGGCTACTATCGTGCTCCATTGTGCGAGCAGACCAAAAGCCAACCACCTAAATCCAGGGAACTGCACTGTGTGGAATCCAGGCTTCGGCCAGACTAGGCCTTCCTGAGGGTGGAAACCTCTTGCAGTGTGAATGCGGGCGAGCACTGCCAGCGAGTCCAAAACCATTTTGTGAGGAAGACTGAGGCCTCGGCAGAAGTGAGAACTCAACTCCCCACTTTTTTCCTGAAGCCAGCCAGACGGCCGCCCCCTTGAGCATGCATGTCTCACTGCTTGCCGACCAAGGCAAAGAGACAGTGGGGTAGGGGACCGTGTTGTAGAGAGCCTGACTGTTAGGGAGGGTGGAAACACTTGGAGTGTGTGTACGTGAGAGCCTAGGAGACGAGTCCCCTAAGTTACTGGGCGAGAGAAAAGGATTAGTTGCAGCGGCACCTCTCCCACCAGCTCTCAGTATCAGAATGGTAGCACTCCTCCGGCATGTGTGTGTGCAGACCTAAGTGGCAGGCCCCTCCTTGGAAGGCACAACACTGTGGAGAAACCGCGCTTTAGCTCCTGCCGGTCCCTAGCGGAGAGGACGCTATATGGTGTGCGCTGTGCTTGAGAGCCCGGCGATCGGCTTCCCTATGTATAAGCGAGGGAAAGAAAGGCCGGTGCCCGAGACGCCTCTCGGCTCAGCTCTTGTTCCTGGAGCTAGTACCGTTACCCTGGTGTGCTTGCAGGCCGAGGGCCAACCTCCCAATTCGAGGGAACCACACTGTAGAAATTCCTTACTTCGGCCAGACTAGGCCTTCCTGAGGGAGGTAACCCTTTGCAGTGTGAATGCGGGCGAGCACTGCCAGCGAGTCCAAAACCGTTTTACGAGGGAGACTGAGGCCGCGACCGAAGTGAGAACTCAACTCCCCATTTGTTTCCTGAAGCCAGCCCGGCAGCCGCCCCCTTGAGCATGCAAGTCTCACTGTTCGCGTCCCAACGCAAGGAAACAGTAGGCTGGGGGACCGTGTTGTAGAGAGCCTCACTGTTCCGGAGAGTGGAAACACTTCGAGTGCGTGTGCGTGAGAGCCTGGGAGACGAGTGTCCTACGTTACTGGGCGAGAGAAACGAACTCGTGCAGCCGCACCTCTCCCACCAGCTCTCAGTGGCAGAATGCTAGCACTCCTCAGGCATGCGTTCGTGCAGGCCTAAGTATCAGGGCCCTCCCTGGAAGGCACAAAACTGTGGTGAAAGCGCGCTTCAGCTCCGGCCGGTCCCCGGCGGGGAGGACGCGGTAAGGTTTCCTCTGTACTTGAGAGCCCGGCGAACGGCATCCCTATGTAAAACCGAGGGAAAGAAAGGCCGGTGCCTGAGACGCCTCTCGGCTCAGCTCTTGTTCCTGGGGCTAGTACCGTTGCCCCGGTGTGCTTGAAGGACAAAAGCCAACCACCTAACTCGAGGGAATCACACTATAGAGAATCCGGGCTTCGGCTGGACTAGGCCTTCCTGAGGGTGGAAAGCTTCTGCTGAGAGCATGCATGCGAGCACTGCCAGCGAGTCCAAAACCATTTTCCCAGGGAGACTGAGGCCGCGGCAGAAGGGAGAACACAACTGCCCATTTGTTTCCTGAAGCCAGCCCAGCAGCCGACCCCTAGGGCATGCAAGTCTCACGCTCGCTTACCAACGCAATGAAACAGTACTGTAGGGGAACCGTGTATACAGAGCCTCACTGTTGCGCGCAGTGGGAACTCTTGGAGAGCCTGTACATAAGAGCCTGGCTGAAGAGTCCCTTCAGTTCCTGGGAGAGAGAAACGGATTCGTGCAGCCGCACCTCTCCCACCAGCTCTCAGTATCAGAATGGTAGCACTCCTCCGGCCTGTGTGCGTGCAGGCCTAAGTTGCAGGCCCCTCCCTGGAAGGCAGTACACTGTGGAGAAACCGCGCTTTAGCTGCGGCCGTTCCCTAGCGGAGAGGAAGCTGTAGGGTGTGCGATGTGCCTAGAGCCCGGCGAACGTCTTCCCTACGTAAAACCGGGGGAAACAAAGGCCGGTGCCGGAGACGCGTCTCGGCTCAGCTCTTGTTCATGGAGCTAGTATCTTTACCCCGGTGTGCGTGCAGGCCGAAAGCCAAAAACCTCACACGAGGGAAACGCACTGTAGAGAATCGGGCTTCGGCCAGACTAGGCCTTCCTGAGGGTGGAAGCCTTCTGCTGTGTGCATGCGTATGAGCTCGGCCACGGAGTACAAAACCATTTTCTGAGGGAGACTGAGGCCGCAGTAGAAGGGAGAACAAAGCTCCCCACTTGTTTCCTGCTACTGGCCCTGCGTCCAACCCCTTGTGCATGCATGTCTCACTGCTCCCATACCAACGTAAGAAAAGTAGGGTAGGGGACCGTGTTGTAGAGAGTCTCACTGTTACGGAGGGTGGAAACACTGGGAGTGTGTGTACGTGAGAGCCTGGGAGACGAGTCCCCTAAGTTACTGAGCGAGAGAAAAGGATTAGTTGCAGCAGCACCTCTCCCACCAGCTCTCAGTGGCAGAATGCTAGCACTCCTCAGGCATGTGTGCGTGCAGGCCTAAGTATCAGGCCCCTCCCTGGAAGGCACAAAACTGCGGTGAAAGCGCGCTTCAGCTCCGGCCTGTCCACGGCGTGGAGGACGCTGTAAGGTTTCCTCTGTACTTGAGAGCCCGGCGAAAGGCTTCCCTATGTAAAACCGAGAGGGAAAGAAAGGCCGGTGCCTGAGACGCCTCTCGGCTCAGCTCTTGTTCCTGGGGCTAGTACCGTTGCCCCGGTGTGCTTGAAGGACAAAAGCCAACCACCTAACTCGAGGGAATCACACTATAGAGAATCCGGGCTTCGGCTGGACTAGGCCTTCCTGAGGGTGGAAAGCTTCTGCTGAGAGCATGCATGCGAGCACTGCCAGCGAGTCCAAAACCATTTTCCCAGGGAGACTGAGGCCGCGGCAGAAGGGAGAACACAACTGCCCATTTGTTTCCTGAAGCCAGCCCAGCAGCCGACCCCTAGGGCATGCAAGTCTCACGCTCGCTTACCAACGCAATGAAACCGTACTGTAGGGGAACCTTGTCTACAGAGCCTCACTGTTGCGCGCAGTGGGAACTCTTGGAGTGCCTGTACGTAAGAGCCTGGCTGAAGAGTCCCTTCAGTTCCTGGGCGAGAGAAACGGATTCGTGCAGCCGCACCTCTCCCACCAGCTCTCAGTATCAGAATGGTAGCACTCCTCCGGCCTGTGTGCGTGCAGGCCTAAGTTGCAGGCCCCTCCCTGGAAGGCAGTACACTGTGGAGAAACCGCGCTTTAGCTGCCGCCGTTCCCTAGCGGAGAGGAAGCTGTAGGGTGTGCGATGTACCTAGAGCCCGGCGAACGTCTTCCCTAGGTAAAACCGGGGGAAACAAGGGCCGGTGCCGGAGACGCGTCTCGGCTCAGCTCTTGTTCATGGAGCTAGTATCTTTACCCCGGTGTGCGTGCAGGCCGAAAGCCAAAAACCTCACACGAGGGAACCGCACTGTAGAGAATCCAGGCTTCGGCCAGACTAGGCCTTCCTGAGGGTGGAAGCCTTCTGCTGTGTGCATGCGTATGAGCTCCGCCACGGAGTACAAAACCATTTTCTGAGGGAGACTGAGGCCGCGGCAGAAGTGAGAACAAAGCTCCCCACTTGTTTCCTGCTAGTGGCCCTGCGTCCAACCCCTTGTGCATGCATGTCTCACTGCTCCCATACCAACGTAAGAAAAGTAGGGTAGGGGACCGTGTTGTAGAGAGTCTCACTGTTACGGAGGGTGGAAACACTTGGAGTGTGTGTACGTGAGAGCCTGGGAGACGAGTCCCCTAAGTTACTGGGGGAGAGAAAAGGATTAGTTGCAGCGGCACCTCTCCAAACAGCTCTCAGTATTAGAATGATAGCATTCCTCCGGCATGTGTGCGAGCAGGCCTAAGAGGCAGGCCCCTCCTTGGAAGGCACAGCACTGTGGAGAACCCGCGTTAGCTCCCGCCGATCCCTAGCGGAGAGGACGCTGTATGGTGTGCGCTGTGCTTCAGAGCCCGGCGAACGGCTTCCCTATGTAAAAGCGAGGGAAAGAAAGGCCTGTGCCGGAGACACCTCTCGGCTGAGCTCTTGTTCCTGGGCTACTATCGTGCTCCATTGTGCGAGCAGACCAAAAGCCAACCACCTAAATCCAGGGAACTGCACTGTGTGGAATCCAGGCTTCGGCCAGACTAGGCCTTCCTGAGGGTGGAAACCTCTTGCAGTGTGAATGCGGGCGAGCACTGCCAGCGAGTCCAAAACCATTTTGTGAGGAAGACTGAGGCCTCGGCAGAAGTGAGAACTCAACTCCCCACTTTTTTCCTGAAGCCAGCCAGACGGCCGCCCCCTTGAGCATGCATGTCTCACTGCTTGCCGACCAAGGCAAAGAGACAGTGGGGTAGGGGACCGTGTTGTAGAGAGCCTGACTGTTAGGGAGGGTGGAAACACTTGGAGTGTGTGTACGTGAGAGCCTAGGAGACGAGTCCCCTAAGTTACTGGGCGAGAGAAAAGGATTAGTTGCAGCGGCACCTCTCCCACCAGCTCTCAGTATCAGAATGGTAGCACTCCTCCGGCATGTGTGTGTGCAGACCTAAGTGGCAGGCCCCTCCTTGGAAGGCACAACACTGTGGAGAAACCGCGCTTTAGCTCCTGCCGGTCCCTAGCGGAGAGGACGCTATATGGTGTGCGCTGTGCTTGAGAGCCCGGCGATCGGCTTCCCTATGTATAAGCGAGGGAAAGAAAGGCCGGTGCCCGAGACGCCTCTCGGCTCAGCTCTTGTTCCTGGAGCTAGTACCGTTACCCTGGTGTGCTTGCAGGCCGAGGGCCAACCTCCCAATTCGAGGGAACCACACTGTAGAAATTCCTTACTTCGGCCAGACTAGGCCTTCCTGAGGGAGGTAACCCTTTGCAGTGTGAATGCGGGCGAGCACTGCCAGCGAGTCCAAAACCGTTTTACGAGGGAGACTGAGGCCGCGACCGAAGTGAGAACTCAACTCCCCATTTGTTTCCTGAAGCCAGCCCGGCAGCCGCCCCCTTGAGCATGCAAGTCTCACTGTTCGCGTCCCAACGCAAGGAAACAGTAGGCTGGGGGACCGTGTTGTAGAGAGCCTCACTGTTGCGGAGAGTGGAAACACTTCGAGTGCGTGTGCGTGAGAGCCTGGGAGACGAGTGTCCTACGTTACTGGGCGAGAGAAACGAACTCGTGCAGCCGCACCTCTCCCACCAGCTCTCAGTGGCAGAATGCTAGCACTCCTCAGGCATGCGTTCGTGCAGGCCTAAGTATCAGGGCCCTCCCTGGAAGGCACAAAACTGTGGTGAAAGCGCGCTTCAGCTCCGGCCGGTCCCCGGCGGGGAGGACGCGGTAAGGTTTCCTCTGTACTTGAGAGCCCGGCGAACGGCATCCCTATGTAAAACCGAGGGAAAGAAAGGCCGGTGCCTGAGACGCCTCTCGGCTCAGCTCTTGTTCCTGGGGCTAGTACCGTTGCCCCGGTGTGCTTGAAGGACAAAAGCCAACCACCTAACTCGAGGGAATCACACTATAGAGAATCCGGGCTTCGGCTGGACTAGGCCTTCCTGAGGGTGGAAAGCTTCTGCTGAGAGCATGCATGCGAGCACTGCCAGCGAGTCCAAAACCATTTTCCCAGGGAGACTGAGGCCGCGGCAGAAGGGAGAACACAACTGCCCATTTGTTTCCTGAAGCCAGCCCAGCAGCCGACCCCTAGGGCATGCAAGTCTCACGCTCGCTTACCAACGCAATGAAACCGTACTGTAGGGGAACCTTGTATACAGAGCCTCACTGTTGCGCGGAGTGGGAACTCTTGGAGTGCCTGTACGTAAGAGCCTGGCTGAAGAGTCCCTTCAGTTCCTGGGCGAGAGAAACGGATTCGTGCAGCCGCACCTCTCCCACCAGCTCTCAGTATCAGAATGGTAGCACTCCTCCGGCCTGTGTGCGTGCAGGCCTAAGTTGCAGGCCCCTCCCTGGAAGGCAGTACACTGTGGAGAAACCGCGCTTTAGCTGCGGCCGTTCCCTAGCGGAGAGGAAGCTGTAGGGTGTGCGATGTGCCTAGAGCCCGGCGAACGTCTTCCCTACGTAAAACCGGGGGAAACAAAGGCCGGTGCCGGAGACGCGTCTCGGCTCAGCTCTTGTTCCTGGAACTAGCACCTTTACCACGGTGTGCGCGCAGTCCAAAAGCCAAAAACCTCATTGGAGGGAAGCGCACTGTAGAGAAACCGGGCTTCGGGCAGAGTAGGCCTTCCTGAGGGTGGCAGCCTTTTGCTGTGATTATACCTGCTTGCACTGCCAGCGCGTCCAAAACCATTTTCTGAGGGAGACTGAGGCCACGGCAGAAGGGAGAACACAACTCCCCACTTCTTTCCTGAAGGCGGTCCTGCGACCGTCCCCTTGAGCATGCATGTCTTTTTTTTTAATTTTTTATTGTTATGTTAATCACCATATATTACATCATTAGTTTTTGGTGCAGTGTTCCATGATTCATTGTTTGTTCATAACACCCAGTGCTCCATGCAGAACGTGCCCTCCTCAATACCCATCACCAGGCTCACCCCTCCTCCTACCCCCCTCCCCTCTAGAACCCTCAGTTTGTTTCTCAGAGTCCATCATCTCTCATGGTTCGTCTCCCCCTCTGACATACTCCCCTTTTCTTCCTCTCCTGTTATCTTCTTCTTTTTCTTTTTTCTTAAAATATGTTGCGTTATTTGTTTCAGAAGTACAGAACTGTGATTCAACAGTCTGGCACAATTCACAGCGCTCACCGTAGCACATACCCTCCCCAATGTCTATCACCCAGCCACCCCATCCCTCCCACCCCCAACCACTCCAGTAACACTCAGTTTCTTTCCCGAGATGAAGAATTCCTCATATCAGTGAGGTCATATGATACATGTCTTTCTCTGATTGACTTATTTCACTCAGCATAACACCCTCCAGTTCCATCCACGTCGTTGCAAATGGCAAGATCTCATTCCTTTTGATGGCTGCATAATATTCCATTGTGTATATACACCACATCTTCTTTATCCATTCATCTGTCGATGGGCATCTTGGCTCTTTCCACCGTTTGGCTATGGTGGACATTGCTGCTATAAACATTGGGGTACACGTACCCCTTCGGGTCCCTACATTTGTATCTTTGTGGTAAATACCCAGTAGTGCAACTGCTGGATCGAACGGTAGCTCTAATTTCAACTGTTTGAGGAACCTCCATACTGTTTTCCAGAGGGGTTGCACTAGCTTGCATTCCCACCAACAGTGTAGGAGGGTTCCCCTTTCTCCACATCCCCGCCAACATCTGTCGTTCCCTGACTTGTTAATTTCAGCCATTCTGACGGGTGTGAGGTGGTATCTCATGGAGGTTTTGATTTGGATTTCCCTGATGCCGAGCGATGTGGAGCACTTTTTCATGTGCCTGTTGGCCATTTGGATGTCTTCTTTGGAGACATGTCTGTTCATGTCTTCTGCCCATTTCTTGATTGGATTATTTCTTCTTTGGGTGTTGAGTTTGATCAGTTCTTTATAGATTTTGGATACTAGCCCTTTATCTGATAGGTCAGTTGCAAATATTTTCTCCCATTCTGTCGGTTGTCTTTTGGTTTTGTGGACTGTTTCTTTTGCTGTGCAAAAGCTTTTTATCTTGATGAAATCCCAAGAGTTCATTTTTGCCCTGGCTTCCCGTGCCTTTGGCGATGTTTCTAGGAAGAAGTTGCTGCGGCTAAGGTCGAAAAGGTTGCTACCTGTGTTCTCCTTTAGGATTTTGATGGACTCCTGTGTCACGTTTAGGTCTTTCAACCGTTTGGAGTCTATTTTTGTGTGTGGTGTAAGGAAATGGTCCAGTTTCATTCTTCTGCATGTGGCTGTCCAATTTTTCCAACACCATTTGTTGAAGAGACTGTCTTTTTGCCATTGGACATTCTTTCCTGCTTTGTCAAAGATAAGTTGACCATAGAGTTGAGGGTCCATTTCTGGGCTCTCGATTCTGTTCCATTGATCTATGTGTCTGTTTTTGTGCCAGTACCATACTGTCTTGATGATGACAGCTTTGTCATAGAGCTGGAAGTCCGGAATTGTGATGCCGCCAGCTTTGCTTTTCTTTTTCAGGAGTCCTCTGGCTATTCTGGGTCTCTTCTGGTTCCATACAAATTTGAGGATTATTTCTTCCATTTCTTTGAGAAAAGTGGATGGTATTTTGATGGGGATTGCACTCAATGTGTAGATTGCTCTAGGTAGCATTGACATCTTCACAATGTTGATTCTCCCAATCCATGAGCACGGAACGTTGTTCCATTTCTTTGTGTCTTCTTCCATTTCTTTCAGGAGTATTTTATAGTTTTCTGAGTACAGCTCCTTTGCCTCTTTGCTTAGATTTCTTCCTAGGGATCTAATGGTTTTGGGTGCAATTGTAAATGGGATCGACTCCTTGATTTGTCTCTCTTCTGTCTTGTTGTTGGTGTAGAGGAATGCCACCGATTTCTGTGCACTGATTTTGTATCCTGCTACTTTACTGAATTCCTGTATGAGTTCTAGCAGTTTTGGGGTGGAGTCTTTTGGGTTTTCCACATACAGTATCTTATCATCTGCAAAGAGTGAGAGGTTTGACTTCCTCTTTGCCGATTTGGATGCCTTTGATTTCTTTTTGTTGTCTGATTGCTGTGGCTAGGACTTCTAATACTACGTTGAATAGCACTGGTGAGAGTGGACATCCCTGCCGCGTTCCTGACTTTAGGGGAAAAGCTCTCGGCCTTTCCCCATTGAGAATGATATTCGCTGTAGGTTTTTCATAGATGGCTTTTATGATATTGAGGTATGTACCCTCTATCCCTATACTGTGAAGAGTTTGGATCAAGAAAGGATGTTGTACTTTGTCAAATGCTTTTTCTGCATCTATTGAGAGGATCATATGATTCTTGCTCTTTCTTTTGTTAATGTATTGTATCACGTTGATTGATTTGCGGATGTTGAACCAGCCTTGCAGCCCAGGAATAAATCCCACTTGGTCCTGGTGAATAATCCTTTTAATGTACTGTTGGAACCCATTGGCTAGTTTTTTTTTTTTTTTGTGAGAAATTTTGCTTCCATATTCATCAAGGATATTGGTCTGTAATTCTCTTTTTTGTTGGGGTCTTGTCTGGTTTTGGGATCAAGGTAATGCTGGCCTCATAAAATGAGTTTGGAAGTTTCCCTTCCATTTCTATTGTTTGGAACAGTTTCACGAGAATAGGTATTAATTCTTCTTGAAATGGCTGATAGAATTCCCCTGGGAAGCCATCTGGCCCTGGGCTTTTGTTTCTTGGGAGATTTTTGATGACTGTTTCAATTTCCTTAGTGGTTGTAGGTCTGTTCAGGTTTTCTATTTCTTCCTGGTTCAATTTTGGTAGTTGATACATCTCTAGGCATGCACCCATTTCTTCCAGGTTATCTAATTTGCTGGCATAGAGTTGCTCATAATATGTTCTTATAATTGTTTGTATTTCTTTGGTGTTGGTTGTGATCTCTCCTCTTTCCTTCATGATTTTGTTGATTTGGGTCATTTCTCTTTTCTTCTTGATAAGTCTGGCCAGGGGTTTATCAATCTTGTTCATTCTTTCAAAGAACCAGCTCTTAGTTTCGTGGATCTGTTCTACTATTCTTTTGGTTTCTAGTTCATTGATTTCTGCTCTGATCTTTATCATTTCTCTTCTCCTGCTGGGTTTAGGCTTTATTTGCTGTTCTTTCTCCAGCTCCTTTCGGTGTAGGGTCAGGTTGTGTATTTGAGACCTTTCTTGTTTCTTGAGAAAGGCTTGTATTGCTATACACTTTCCTCTCAGGACTGCCTTTGTTGTATCCCAAAGATTTGGAACCGTTGTGTTTTCATTTTCATTGGTTTCCATGAATTTTTTTAATTCTTCTTTAATTTCCTGTTTGACCCATTCATTCTTTAGTAGGATGCTCTTTAGCCTCCATGTATTTGAGTTCTTTCCGACTTTCCTCTTGTGGTTGATTTCTAGTTTCAAAGCTTTGTGGTCTGAAAATATGCAGGGAATGATCCCAATCTTTTGGTACCGATTGAGACCTGATTTGTGACCTGGGATGTGATCAGTTCTGGAGAATGTTCCATGGGCACTAGAGAAGAATGTGTATTCCTTTGCTTGGGGATGGAATGTTCTGAATATGTCTGTGAAGTCCATTTGTTCCAGTGTGTCATTTAAAGTCTTTATTTCCTTGTTGATCTTTGGCTTAGATGATCTGTCCATTTCAGTCAGGGGGGTGTTAAAGTCCCCCACTATTATTGTATTGTTGTCAATGTGTTTCTTTGCTTTTGTTATTAATTGCCTCACATACTTGGCTGCTCCCATGTTCGGGGCATAGATATTTTCAATTGTTAGATCTTCTTGTTGGATAGACCCTTTAAGTAGGATATAGTGTCCTTCCTCATCTCTTATTACAGTCTTTGTTTTAAAATCTAGTTTGTCTGATAGAAGGATTGCCACCCCAGCTTTCTTTTGGTGTCCATTAGCATGGTAAATGGTTTTCCACCCCCTCACTTTCAATGCGGGGGTGTCTTTGGGTCTAAAATGAGTCTCTTGCAGACAGCATATTGATGGGTCTTGTTTTTTTTTTTAATTTTTTATTGTTATGTTAATCACCATATATTACATCATTAGTTTTTGGTGCAGTGTTCCATGATTCATTGTTTGTTCATAACACCCAGTGCTCCATGCCGAACGTGCCCTCCTCAATACCCATCACCAGGCTCACCCCTCCTCCTACCCCCCCCTCTAGAACCCTCAGTTTGTTTTTCAGAGTCCATCATCTCTCATGGTTCGTCTCCCCCTCTGACATACTCCCCTTTTCTTCCTCTCCTGTTATCTTCTTCTTTTTCCTTTTTCTTAAAATATGTTGCGTTATTTGTTTCAGAAGTACAGAACTGTGATTCAACAGTCTTGCACAATTCACAGCGCTCACCGTAGCACATACCCTCCCCAATGTCTATCACCCAGCCACCCCATCCCTCCCACCCCCAACCACTCCAGTAACACTCAGTTTCTTTCCCGAGATGAAGAATTCCTCATATCAGTGAGGTCATATGATACATGTCTTTCTCTGATTGACTTATTTCACTCAGCATAACACCCTCCAGTTCCATCCACGTCGTTGCAAATGGCAAGATCTCATTCCTTTTGATCGCTGCATAATATTCCATTGTGTATATACACCACATCTTCTTTATCCATTCATCTGTCGATGGGCATCTTGGCTCTTTCCACCGTTTGGCTCTGGTGGACATTGCTGCTATAAACATTGGGGTACACGTACCCCTTCGGGTCCCTACATTTGTATCTTTGTGGTAAATACCCAGTAGTGCAATTACTGGATCGAACGGTAGCTCTAATTTCAACTGTTTGAGGAACCTCCATACTGTTTTCCAGAGGGGTTGCACCAGCTTGCATTCCCACCAACAGTGTAGGAGGGTTCCCCTTTCTCCACATCCCCGCCAACATCGGTCGTTCCCTGACTTGTTAATTTCAGCCATTCTGACGGGTGTGAGGTGGTATCTCATGGAGGTTTTGATTTGGATTTCCCTGATGCCGAGCGATGTGGAGCACTTTTTCATGTGCCTGTTGGCCATTTGGATGTCTTCTTTGGAGAAATGTCTGTTCATGTCTTCTGCCCATTTCTTGATTGGATTATTTCTTCTTTGGGTGTTGAGTTTGATCAGTTCTTTATAGATTTTGGATACTAGCCCTTTATCTGATAGGTCATTTGCAAATATTTTCTCCCATTCTGTCGGTTGTCTTTTGGTTTTGTGGACTGTCTCTTTTGCTGTGCAAAAGCTTTTTATCTTGATGAAATCCCAAGAGTTCATTTTTGCCCTGGCTTCCCGTGCCTTTGGCGATGTTTCTAGGAAGAAGTTGCTGCGGCTAAGGTCGAAAAGGTTGCTACCTGTGTTCTCCTTTAGGATTTTGATGGACTCCTGTCTCACGTTTAGGTCTTTCAACCGTTTGGAGTCTATTTTTGTGTGTGGTGTAAGGAAATGGTCCAGTTTCATTCTTCTGCATGTGGCTGTCCAATTTTCCCAACACCATTTGTTGAAGAGACTGTCTTTTTGCCATTGGACATTCTTTCCTGCTTTGTCAAAGATAAGTTGACCATAGAGTTGAGGGTCCATTTCTGGGCTCTCGATTCTGTTCCATTGATCTATGTGTCTGTTTTTGTGCCAGTACCATACTGTCTTGATGATGACAGCTTTGTCATAGAGCTGGAAGTCCGGAATTGTGATGCCGCCAGCTTTGCTTTTCTTTTTCAGGAGTCCTCTGGCTATTCTGGGTCTCTTCTGGTTCCATACAAATTTGAGGATTATTTCTTCCATTTCTTTGAGAAAAGTGGATGGTATTTTGATGGGGATTGCACTCAATGTGTAGATTGCTCTAGGTAGCATTGACATCTTCACAATGTTGATTCTCCCAATCCATGAGCACGGAACGTTGTTCCATTTCTTTGTGTCTTCTTCCATTTCTTTCAGGAGTATTTTATAGTTTTCTGAGTACAGCTCCTTTGCCTCTTTGCTTAGATTTCTTCCTAGGGATCTAATGGTTTTGGGTGCAATTGTAAATGGGATCGACTCCTTGATTTGTCTCTCTTCTGTCTTGTTGTTGGTGTAGAGGAATGCCACCGATTTCTGTGCACTGATTTTGTATCCTGCTACTTTACTGAATTCCTGTATGAGTTCTAGCAGTTTTGGGGTGGAGTCTTTTGGGTTTTCCACATACAGTATCTTATCATCTGCAAAGAGTGAGAGGTTTGACTTCCTCTTTGCCGATTTGGATGCCTTTGATTTCTTTTTGTTGTCTGATTGCTGTGGCTAGGACTTCTAATACTACGTTGAATAGCACTGGTGAGAGTGGACATCCCTGCCGCGTTCCTGACTTTAGGGGAAAAGCTCTCGGCCTTTCCCCATTGAGAATGATATTCGCTGTAGGTTTTTCATAGATGGCTTTTATGATATTGAGGTATGTACCCTCTATCCCTATACTGTGAAGAGTTTGGATCAAGAAAGGATGTTGTACTTTGTCAAATGCTTTTTCTGCATCTATTGAGAGGATCATATGATTCTTGCTCTTTCTTTTGTTAATGTATTGTATCACGTTGATTGATTTGCGGATGTTGAACCAGCCTTGCAGCCCAGGAATAAATCCCACTTGGTCCTGGTGAATAATCCTTTTAATGTACTGTTGGAACCCATTGGCTAGTTTTTGTGTGTGTGTGTGTGTGAGTAATTTTGCTTCCATGTTCATCAAGGATATTGGTCTGTAATTCTCTTTTTTGATGGGGTCTTTGTCTGGTTTTGGGATCAAGGTAATGCTGGCCTCATAAAATGAGTTTGGAAGTTTCCCTTCCATTTCTATTTTTTGGAACAGTTTCAGGAGAATAGGTATTAATTCTTCTTGAAATGGCTGATAGAATTCCCCTGGGAAGCCATCTGGCCCTGGGCTTTTGTTTCTTGGGAGATTTTTGATGACTGTTTCAATTTCCTTAGTGGTTATAGGTCTGTTCAGGTTTTCTATTTCTTCCTGGTTCAATTTTGGTAGTTGATACATCTCTAGGCATGCACCCATTTCTTCCAGGTTATCTAATTTGCTGGCATAGAGTTGCTCATAATATGTTCTTATAATTGTTTGTATTTCTTTGGTGTTGGTTGTGATCTCTCCTCTTTCCTTCATGATTTTGTTGATTTGGGTCATTTCTCTTTTCTTCTTGATAAGTCTGGCCAGGGGTTTATCAATCTTGTTCATTCTTTCCAAGAACCAGCTCCTAGTTTCGTGGATCTGTTCTACTGTTTTTTGGTTTCTAGTTCATTGATTTCTGCTCTGATCTTTATCATTTCTCTTCTCCTGCTGGGTTTAGGCTTTATTTGCTGTTCTTTCTCCAGCTCCTTTAGGTGTAGGGTCAGGTTGTGTATTTGAGACCTTTCTTCTTTCTTGAGAAAGGCTTGTATTGCTATATACTTTCCTCTCAGGACTGCCTTTGTTGTATCCCAAAGATTTGGAACCGTTGTGTTTTCATTTTCATTGGTTTCCATGAATTTTTTTAATTCTTCTTTAATTTCCTGGTTGACCCATTCATTCTTTAGTAGGATGCTCTTTAGCCTCCATGTATTTGAGTTCTTTCCGACTTTCCTCTTGTGGTTGAGTTCTAGTTTCAAAGCATTGTGGTCTGAAAATATGCAGGGAATGATCCCAATCTTTTGGTACCGATTGAGACCTGATTTGTGACCTGGGATGTGATCAGTTCTGGAGAATGTTCCATGGGCACTAGAGAAGAATGTGTATTCCTTTGCTTGGGGATGGAATGTTCTGAATATGTCTGTGAAGTCCATTTGGTCCAGTGTGTCATTTAAAGTGTTTATTTCCTTGTTGATCTTTGGCTTAGATGATCTGTCCATTTCAGTCAGGGGGGTGTTAAAGTCCCCCACTATTATTGTATTGTTGTCAATGTGTTTCTTTGCTTTTGTTATTAATTGCCTCACATACTTGGCTGCTCCCATGTTCGGGGCATAGATATTTTCAATTGTTAGATCTTCTTGTTGGATAGACCCTTTAAGTAGGATATAGTGTCCTTCCTCATCTCTTATTACAGTCTTTGTTTTAAAATCTAGTTTGTCTGATAGAAGGATTGCCACCCCAGCTTTCTTTTGGTGTCCATTAGCATGGTAAATGGTTTTCCACCCCCTCACTTTCAATGCGGGGGGGTCTTTGGGTCTAAAATGAGTCTCTTGCAGACAGCATATTGATGGGTCTTGTTTTTTTTTTTAATTTTTTATTGTTATGTTAATCACCATATATTACATCATTAGTTTTTGGTGCAGTGTTCCATGATTCATTGTTTGTTCATAACACCCAGTGCTCCATGCCGAACGTGCCCTCCTCAATACCCATCACCAGGCTCACCCCTCCTCCTACCCCCCCCTCTAGAACCCTCAGTTTGTTTTTCAGAGTCCATCATCTCTCATGGTTCGTCTCCCCCTCTGACATACTCCCCTTTTCTTCCTCTCCTGTTATCTTCTTCTTTTTCCTTTTTCTTAAAATATGTTGCGTTATTTGTTTCAGAAGTACAGAACTGTGATTCAACAGTCTTGCACAATTCACAGCGCTCACCGTAGCACATACCCTCCCCAATGTCTATCACCCAGCCACCCCATCCCTCCCACCCCCAACCACTCCAGTAACACTCAGTTTCTTTCCCGAGATGAAGAATTCCTCATATCAGTGAGGTCATATGATACATGTCTTTCTCTGATTGACTTATTTCACTCAGCATAACACCCTCCAGTTCCATCCACGTCGTTGCAAATGGCAAGATCTCATTCCTTTTGATCGCTGCATAATATTCCATTGTGTATATACACCACATCTTCTTTATCCATTCATCTGTCGATGGGCATCTTGGCTCTTTCCACCGTTTGGCTCTGGTGGACATTGCTGCTATAAACATTGGGGTACACGTACCCCTTCGGGTCCCTACATTTGTATCTTTGTGGTAAATACCCAGTAGTGCAATTGCTGGATCGAACGGTAGCTCTAATTTCAACTGTTTGAGGAACCTCCATACTGTTTTCCAGAGGGGTTGCACCAGCTTGCATTCCCACCAACAGTGTAGGAGGGTTCCCCTTTCTCCACATCCCCGCCAACATCGGTCGTTCCCTGACTTGTTAATTTCAGCCATTCTGACGGGTGTGAGGTGGTATCTCATGGAGGTTTTGATTTGGATTTCCCTGATGCCGAGCGATGTGGAGCACTTTTTCATGTGCCTGTTGGCCATTTGGATGTCTTCTTTGGAGAAATGTCTGTTCATGTCTTCTGCCCATTTCTTGATTGGATTATTTCTTCTTTGGGTGTTGAGTTTGATCAGTTCTTTATAGATTTTGGATACTAGCCCTTTATCTGATAGGTCATTTGCAAATATTTTCTCCCATTCTGTCGGTTGTCTTTTGGTTTTGTGGACTGTCTCTTTTGCTGTGCAAAAGCTTTTTATCTTGATGAAATCCCAAGAGTTCATTTTTGCCCTGGCTTCCCGTGCCTTTGGCGATGTTTCTAGGAAGAAGTTGCTGCGGCTAAGGTCGAAAAGGTTGCTACCTGTGTTCTCCTTTAGGATTTTGATGGACTCCTGTCTCACGTTTAGGTCTTTCAACCGTTTGGAGTCTATTTTTGTGTGTGGTGTAAGGAAATGGTCCAGTTTCATTCTTCTGCATGTGGCTGTCCAATTTTCCCAACACCATTTGTTGAAGAGACTGTCTTTTTGCCATTGGACATTCTTTCCTGCTTTGTCAAAGATAAGTTGACCATAGAGTTGAGGGTCCATTTCTGGGCTCTCGATTCTGTTCCATTGATCTATGTGTCTGTTTTTGTGCCAGTACCATACTGTCTTGATGATGACAGCTTTGTCATAGAGCTGGAAGTCCGGAATTGTGATGCCGCCAGCTTTGCTTTTCTTTTTCAGGAGTCCTCTGGCTATTCTGGGTCTCTTCTGGTTCCATACAAATTTGAGGATTATTTCTTCCATTTCTTTGAGAAAAGTGGATGGTATTTTGATGGGGATTGCACTCAATGTGTAGATTGCTCTAGGTAGCATTGACATCTTCACAATGTTGATTCTCCCAATCCATGAGCACGGAACGTTGTTCCATTTCTTTGTGTCTTCTTCCATTTCTTTCAGGAGTATTTTATAGTTTTCTGAGTACAGCTCCTTTGCCTCTTTGCTTAGATTTCTTCCTAGGGATCTAATGGTTTTGGGTGCAATTGTAAATGGGATCGACTCCTTGATTTGTCTCTCTTCTGTCTTGTTGTTGGTGTAGAGGAATGCCACCGATTTCTGTGCACTGATTTTGTATCCTGCTACTTTACTGAATTCCTGTATGAGTTCTAGCAGTTTTGGGGTGGAGTCTTTTGGGTTTTCCACATACAGTATCTTATCATCTGCAAAGAGTGAGAGGTTTGACTTCCTCTTTGCCGATTTGGATGCCTTTGATTTCTTTTTGTTGTCTGATTGCTGTGGCTAGGACTTCTAATACTACGTTGAATAGCACTGGTGAGAGTGGACATCCCTGCCGCGTTCCTGACTTTAGGGGAAAAGCTCTCGGCCTTTCCCCATTGAGAATGATATTCGCTGTAGGTTTTTCATAGATGGCTTTTATGATATTGAGGTATGTACCCTCTATCCCTATACTGTGAAGAGTTTGGATCAAGAAAGGATGTTGTACTTTGTCAAATGCTTTTTCTGCATCTATTGAGAGGATCATATGATTCTTGCTCTTTCTTTTGTTAATGTATTGTATCACGTTGATTGATTTGCGGATGTTGAACCAGCCTTGCAGCCCAGGAATAAATCCCACTTGGTCCTGGTGAATAATCCTTTTAATGTACTGTTGGAACCCATTGGCTAGTTTTTGTGTGTGTGTGTGTGTGAGTAATTTTGCTTCCATGTTCATCAAGGATATTGGTCTGTAATTCTCTTTTTTGATGGGGTCTTTGTCTGGTTTTGGGATCAAGGTAATGCTGGCCTCATAAAATGAGTTTGGAAGTTTCCCTTCCATTTCTATTTTTTGGAACAGTTTCAGGACAATAGGTATTAATTCTTCTTGAAATGGCTGATAGAATTCCCCTGGGAAGCCATCTGGCCCTGGGCTTTTGTTTCTTGGGAGATTTTTGATGACTGTTTCAATTTCCTTAGTGGTTATAGGTCTGTTCAGGTTTTCTATTTCTTCCTGGTTCAATTTTGGTAGTTGATACATCTCTAGGCATGCACCCATTTCTTCCAGGTTATCTAATTTGCTGGCATAGAGTTGCTCATAATATGTTCTTATAATTGTTTGTATTTCTTTGGTGTTGGTTGTGATCTCTCCTCTTTCCTTCATGATTTTGTTGATTTGGGTCATTTCTCTTTTCTTCTTGATAAGTCTGGCCAGGGGTTTATCAATCTTGTTCATTCTTTCCAAGAACCAGCTCCTAGTTTCGTGGATCTGTTCTACTGTTTTTTGGTTTCTAGTTCATTGATTTCTGCTCTGATCTTTATCATTTCTCTTCTCCTGCTGGGTTTAGGCTTTATTTGCTGTTCTTTCTCCAGCTCCTTTAGGTGTAGGGTCAGGTTGTGTATTTGAGACCTTTCTTCTTTCTTGAGAAAGGCTTGTATTGCTATATACTTTCCTCTCAGGACTGCCTTTGTTGTATCCCAAAGATTTGGAACCGTTGTGTTTTCATATTCATTGGTTTCCATGAATTTTTTTAATTCTTCTTTAATTTCCTGGTTGACCCATTCATTCTTTAGTAGGATGCTCTTTAGCCTCCATGTATTTGAGTTCTTTCCGACTTTCCTCTTGTGGTTGAGTTCTAGTTTCAAAGCATTGTGGTCTGAAAATATGCAGGGAATGATCCCAATCTTTTGGTACCGATTGAGACCTGATTTGTGACCTGGGATGTGATCAGTTCTGGAGAATGTTCCATGGGCACTAGAGAAGAATGTGTATTCCTTTGCTTGGGGATGGAATGTTCTGAATATGTCTGTGAAGTCCATTTGGTCCAGTGTGTCATTTAAAGTCTTTATTTCCTTGTTGATCTTTGGCTTAGATGATCTGTCCATTTCAGTCAGGGGGGTGTTAAAGTCCCCCACTATTATTGTATTGTTGTCAATGTGTTTCTTTGCTTTTGTTATTAATTGCCTCACATACTTGGCTGCTCCCATGTTCGGGGCATAGATATTTTCAATTGTTAGATCTTCTTGTTGGATAGACCCTTTAAGTAGGATATAGTGTCCTTCCTCATCTCTTATTACAGTCTTTGTTTTAAAATCTAGTTTGTCTGATAGAAGGATTGCCACCCCAGCTTTCTTTTGGTGTCCATTAGCATGGTAAATGGTTTTCCACCCCCTCACTTTCAATGCGGGGGTGTCTTTGGGTCTAAAATGAGTCTCTTGCAGACAGCATATTGATGGGTCTTGTTTTTTTTTTTAATTTTTTATTGTTATGTTAATCACCATATATTACATCATTAGTTTTTGGTGCAGTGTTCCATGATTCATTGTTTGTTCATAACACCCAGTGCTCCATGCCGAACGTGCCCTCCTCAATACCCATCACCAGGCTCACCCCTCCTCCTACCCCCCCCTCTAGAACCCTCAGTTTGTTTTTCAGAGTCCATCATCTCTCATGGTTCGTCTCCCCCTCTGACATACTCCCCTTTTCTTCCTCTCCTGTTATCTTCTTCTTTTTCCTTTTTCTTAAAATATGTTGCGTTATTTGTTTCAGAAGTACAGAACTGTGATTCAACAGTCTTGCACAATTCACAGCGCTCACCGTAGCACATACCCTCCCCAATGTCTATCACCCAGCCACCCCATCCCTCCCACCCCCAACCACTCCAGTAACACTCAGTTTCTTTCCCGAGATGAAGAATTCCTCATATCAGTGAGGTCATATGATACATGTCTTTCTCTGATTGACTTATTTCACTCAGCATAACACCCTCCAGTTCCATCCACGTCGTTGCAAATGGCAAGATCTCATTCCTTTTGATCGCTGCATAATATTCCATTGTGTATATACACCACATCTTCTTTATCCATTCATCTGTCGATGGGCATCTTGGCTCTTTCCACCGTTTGGCTCTGGTGGACATTGCTGCTATAAACATTGGGGTACACGTACCCCTTCGGGTCCCTACATTTGTATCTTTGTGGTAAATACCCAGTAGTGCAATTGCTGGATCGAACGGTAGCTCTAATTTCAACTGTTTGAGGAACCTCCATACTGTTTTCCAGAGGGGTTGCACCAGCTTGCATTCCCACCAACAGTGTAGGAGGGTTCCCCTTTCTCCACATCCCCGCCAACATCGGTCGTTCCCTGACTTGTTAATTTCAGCCATTCTGACGGGTGTGAGGTGGTATCTCATGGAGGTTTTGATTTGGATTTCCCTGATGCCGAGCGATGTGGAGCACTTTTTCATGTGCCTGTTGGCCATTTGGATGTCTTCTTTGGAGAAATGTCTGTTCATGTCTTCTGCCCATTTCTTGATTGGATTATTTCTTCTTTGGGTGTTGAGTTTGCTCAGTTCTTTATAGATTTTGGATACTAGCCCTTTATCTGATAGGTCATTTGCAAATATTTTCTCCCATTCTGTCGGTTGTCTTTTGGTTTTGTGGACTGTCTCTTTTGCTGTGCAAAAGCTTTTTATCTTGATGAAATCCCAAGAGTTCATTTTTGCCCTGGCTTCCCGTGCCTTTGGCGATGTTTCTAGGAAGAAGTTGCTGCGGCTAAGGTCGAAAAGGTTGCTACCTGTGTTCTCCTTTAGGATTTTGATGGACTCCTGTCTCACGTTTAGGTCTTTCAACCGTTTGGAGTCTATTTTTGTGTGTGGTGTAAGGAAATGGTCCAGTTTCATTCTTCTGCATGTGGCTGTCCAATTTTCCCAACACCATTTGTTGAAGAGACTGTCTTTTTGCCATTGGACATTCTTTCCTGCTTTGTCAAAGATAAGTTGACCATAGAGTTGAGGGTCCATTTCTGGGCTCTCGATTCTGTTCCATTGATCTATGTGTCTGTTTTTGTGCCAGTACCATACTGTCTTGATGATGACAGCTTTGTCATAGAGCTGGAAGTCCGGAATTGTGATGCCGCCAGCTTTGCTTTTCTTTTTCAGGAGTCCTCTGGCTATTCTGGGTCTCTTCTGGTTCCATACAAATTTGAGGATTATTTCTTCCATTTCTTTGAGAAAAGTGGATGGTATTTTGATGGGGATTGCACTCAATGTGTAGATTGCTCTAGGTAGCATTGACATCTTCACAATGTTGATTCTCCCAATCCATGAGCACGGAACGTTGTTCCATTTCTTTGTGTCTTCTTCCATTTCTTTCAGGAGTATTTTATAGTTTTCTGAGTACAGCTCCTTTGCCTCTTTGCTTAGATTTCTTCCTAGGGATCTAATGGTTTTGGGTGCAATTGTAAATGGGATCGACTCCTTGATTTGTCTCTCTTCTGTCTTGTTGTTGGTGTAGAGGAATGCCACCGATTTCTGTGCACTGATTTTGTATCCTGCTACTTTACTGAATTCCTGTATGAGTTCTAGCAGTTTTGGGGTGGAGTCTTTTGGGTTTTCCACATACAGTATCTTATCATCTGCAAAGAGTGAGAGGTTTGACTTCCTCTTTGCCGATTTGGATGCCTTTGATTTCTTTTTGTTGTCTGATTGCTGTGGCTAGGACTTCTAATACTACGTTGAATAGCACTGGTGAGAGTGGACATCCCTGCCGCGTTCCTGACTTTAGGGGAAAAGCTCTCGGCCTTTCCCCATTGAGAATGATATTCGCTGTAGGTTTTTCAGAGATGACTTTTATGATATTGAGGTATGTACCCTCTATCCCTATACTGTGAAGAGTTTGGATCAAGAAAGGATGTTGTACTTTGTCAAATGCTTTTTCTGCATCTATTGAGAGGATCATATGATTCTTGCTCTTTCTTTTGTTAATGTATTGTATCACGTTGATTGATTTGCGGATGTTGAACCAGCCTTGCAGCCCAGGAATAAATCCCACTTGGTCCTGGTGAATAATCCTTTTAATGTACTGTTGGAACCCATTGGCTAGTTTTTTTTGTGTGTTTGTGTGTGAGAAATTTTGCTTCCATGTTCATCAAGGATATTGGTCTGTAATTCTCTTTTTTGATGGGGTCTTTGTCTGGTTTTGGGATCAAGGTAATGCTGGCCTCATAAAATGAGTTTGGAAGTTTCCCTTCCATTTCTATTTTTTGGAACAGTTTCAGGACAATAGGTATTAATTCTTCTTGAAATGGCTGATAGAATTCCCCTGGGAAGCCATCTGGCCCTGGGCTTTTGTTTCTTGGGAGATTTTTGATGACTGTTTCAATTTCCTTAGTGGTTATAGGTCTGTTCAGGTTTTCTATTTCTTCCTGGTTCAATTTTGGTAGTTGATACATCTCTAGGCATGCACCCATTTCTTCCAGGTTATCTAATTTGCTGGCATAGAGTTGCTCATAATATGTTCTTATAATTGTTTGTATTTCTTTGGTGTTGGTTGTGATCTCTCCTCTTTCCTTCATGATTTTGTTGATTTGGGTCATTTCTCTTTTCTTCTTGATAAGTCTGGCCAGGGGTTTATCAATCTTGTTCATTCTTTCCAAGAACCAGCTCCTAGTTTCGTGGATCTGTTCTACTGTTCTTTTGGTTTCTAGTTCATTGATTTCTGCTCTGATCTTTATCATTTCTCTTCTCCTGCTGGGTTTAGGCTTTATTTGCTGTTCTTTCTCCAGCTCCTTTAGGTGTAGGGTCAGGTTGTGTATTTGAGACCTTTCTTCTTTCTTGAGAAAGGCTTGTATTGCTATATACTTTCCTCTCAGGACTGCCTTTGTTGTATCCCAAAGATTTGGAACCGTTGTGTTTTCATTTTCATTGGTTTCCATGAATTTTTTTAATTCTTCTTTAATTTCCTGGTTGACCCATTCATTCTTTAGTAGGATGCTCTTTAGCCTCCATGTATTTGAGTTCTTTCCGACTTTCCTCTTGTGGTTGAGTTCTAGTTTCAAAGCATTGTGGTCTGAAAATATGCAGGGAATGATCCCAATCTTTTGGTACCGATTGAGACCTGATTTGTGACCTGGGATGTGATCAGTTCTGGAGAATGTTCCATGGGCACTAGAGAAGAATGTGTATTCCTTTGCTTGGGGATGGAATGTTCTGAATATGTCTGTGAAGTCCATTTGGTCCAGTGTGTCATTTAAAGTCTTTATTTCCTTGTTGATCTTTGGCTTAGATGATCTGTCCATTTCACTCAGGGGGGTGTTAAAGTCCCCCACTATTATTGTATTGTTGTCAATGTGTTTCTTTGCTTTTGTTATTAATTGCCTCACATAATTGGCTGCTCCCATGTTCGGGGCATAGATATTTTCAATTGTTAGATCTTCTTGTTGGATAGACCCTTTAAGTAGGATATAGTGTCCTTCCTCATCTCTTATTACAGTCTTTGTTTTAAAATCTAGTTTGTCTGATAGAAGGATTGCCACCCCAGCTTTCTTTTGGTGTCCATTAGCATGGTAAATGGTTTTCCACCCCCTCACTTTCAATGCGGGGGGGTCTTTGGGTCTAAAATGAGTCTCTTGCAGACAGCATATTGATGGGTCTTGTTTTTTTTTTTAATTTTTTATTGTTATGTTAATCACCATATATTACATCATTAGTTTTTGGTGCAGTGTTCCATGATTCATTGTTTGTTCATAACACCCAGTGCTCCATGCCGAACGTGCCCTCCTCAATACCCATCACCAGGCTCACCCCTCCTCCTACCCCCCCCTCTAGAACCCTCAGTTTGTTTTTCAGAGTCCATCATCTCTCATGGTTCGTCTCCCCCTCTGACATACTCCCCTTTTCTTCCTCTCCTGTTATCTTCTTCTTTTTCCTTTTTCTTAAAATATGTTGCGTTATTTGTTTCAGAAGTACAGAACTGTGATTCAACAGTCTTGCACAATTCACAGCGCTCACCGTAGCACATACCCTCCCCAATGTCTATCACCCAGCCACCCCATCCCTCCCACCCCCAACCACTCCAGTAACACTCAGTTTCTTTCCCGAGATGAAGAATTCCTCATATCAGTGAGGTCATATGATACATGTCTTTCTCTGATTGACTTATTTCACTCAGCATAACACCCTCCAGTTCCATCCACGTCGTTGCAAATGGCAAGATCTCATTCCTTTTGATCGCTGCATAATATTCCATTGTGTATATACACCACATCTTCTTTATCCATTCATCTGTCGATGGGCATCTTGGCTCTTTCCACCGTTTGGCTCTGGTGGACATTGCTGCTATAAACATTGGGGTACACGTACCCCTTCGGGTCCCTACATTTGTATCTTTGTGGTAAATACCCAGTAGTGCAATTGCTGGATCGAACGGTAGCTCTAATTTCAACTGTTTGAGGAACCTCCATACTGTTTTCCAGAGGGGTTGCACCAGCTTGCATTCCCACCAACAGTGTAGGAGGGTTCCCCTTTCTCCACATCCCCGCCAACATCGGTCGTTCCCTGACTTGTTAATTTCAGCCATTCTGACGGGTGTGAGGTGGTATCTCATGGAGGTTTTGATTTGGATTTCCCTGATGCCGAGCGATGTGGAGCACTTTTTCATGTGCCTGTTGGCCATTTGGATGTCTTCTTTGGAGAAATGTCTGTTCATGTCTTCTGCCCATTTCTTGATTGGATTATTTCTTCTTTGGGTGTTGAGTTTGATCAGTTCTTTATAGATTTTGGATACTAGCCCTTTATCTGATAGGTCATTTGCAAATATTTTCTCCCATTCTGTCGGTTGTCTTTTGGTTTTGTGGACTGTCTCTTTTGCTGTGCAAAAGCTTTTTATCTTGATGAAATCCCAAGAGTTCATTTTTGCCCTGGCTTCCCGTGCCTTTGGCGATGTTTCTAGGAAGAAGTTGCTGCGGCTAAGGTCGAAAAGGTTGCTACCTGTGTTCTCCTTTAGGATTTTGATGGACTCCTGTCTCACGTTTAGGTCTTTCAACCGTTTGGAGTCTATTTTTGTGTGTGGTGTAAGGAAATGGTCCAGTTTCATTCTTCTGCATGTGGCTGTCCAATTTTCCCAACACCATTTGTTGAAGAGACTGTCTTTTTGCCATTGGACATTCTTTCCTGCTTTGTCAAAGATAAGTTGACCATAGAGTTGAGGGTCCATTTCTGGGCTCTCGATTCTGTTCCATTGATCTATGTGTCTGTTTTTGTGCCAGTACCATACTGTCTTGATGATGACAGCTTTGTCATAGAGCTGGAAGTCCGGAATTGTGATGCCGCCAGCTTTGCTTTTCTTTTTCAGGAGTCCTCTGGCTATTCTGGGTCTCTTCTGGTTCCATACAAATTTGAGGATTATTTCTTCCATTTCTTTGAGAAAAGTGGATGGTATTTTGATGGGGATTGCACTCAATGTGTAGATTGCTCTAGGTAGCATTGACATCTTCACAATGTTGATTCTCCCAATCCATGAGCACGGAACGTTGTTCCATTTCTTTGTGTCTTCTTCCATTTCTTTCAGGAGTATTTTATAGTTTTCTGAGTACAGCTCCTTTGCCTCTTTGCTTAGATTTCTTCCTAGGGATCTAATGGTTTTGGGTGCAATTGTAAATGGGATCGACTCCTTGATTTGTCTCTCTTCTGTCTTGTTGTTGGTGTAGAGGAATGCCACCGATTTCTGTGCACTGATTTTGTATCCTGCTACTTTACTGAATTCCTGTATGAGTTCTAGCAGTTTTGGGGTGGAGTCTTTTGGGTTTTCCACATACAGTATCTTATCATCTGCAAAGAGTGAGAGGTTTGACTTCCTCTTTGCCGATTTGGATGCCTTTGATTTCTTTTTGTTGTCTGATTGCTGTGGCTAGGACTTCTAATACTACGTTGAATAGCACTGGTGAGAGTGGACATCCCTGCCGCGTTCCTGACTTTAGGGGAAAAGCTCTCGGCCTTTCCCCATTGAGAATGATATTCGCTGTAGGTTTTTCAGAGATGACTTTTATGATATTGAGGTATGTACCCTCTATCCCTATACTGTGAAGAGTTTGGATCAAGAAAGGATGTTGTACTTTGTCAAATGCTTTTTCTGCATCTATTGAGAGGATCATATGATTCTTGCTCTTTCTTTTGTTAATGTATTGTATCACGTTGATTGATTTGCGGATGTTGAACCAGCCTTGCAGCCCAGGAATAAATCCCACTTGGTCCTGGTGAATAATCCTTTTAATGTACTGTTGGAACCCATTGGCTAGTTTTTTTTGTGTGTTTGTGTGTGAGAAATTTTGCTTCCATGTTCATCAAGGATATTGGTCTGTAATTCTCTTTTTTGATGGGGTCTTTGTCTGGTTTTGGGATCAAGGTAATGCTGGCCTCATAAAATGAGTTTGGAAGTTTCCCTTCCATTTCTATTTTTTGGAACAGTTTCAGGACAATAGGTATTAATTCTTCTTGAAATGGCTGATAGAATTCCCCTGGGAAGCCATCTGGCCCTGGGCTTTTGTTTCTTGGGAGATTTTTGATGACTGTTTCAATTTCCTTAGTGGTTATAGGTCTGTTCAGGTTTTCTATTTCTTCCTGGTTCAATTTTGGTAGTTGATACATCTCTAGGCATGCACCCATTTCTTCCAGGTTATCTAATTTGCTGGCATAGAGTTGCTCATAATATGTTCTTATAATTGTTTGTATTTCTTTGGTGTTGGTTGTGATCTCTCCTCTTTCCTTCATGATTTTGTTGATTTGGGTCATTTCTCTTTTCTTCTTGATAAGTCTGGCCAGGGGTTTATCAATCTTGTTCATTCTTTCCAAGAACCAGCTCCTAGTTTCGTGGATCTGTTCTACTGTTCTTTTGGTTTCTAGTTCATTGATTTCTGCTCTGATCTTTATCATTTCTCTTCTCCTGCTGGGTTTAGGCTTTATTTGCTGTTCTTTCTCCAGCTCCTTTAGGTGTAGGGTCAGGTTGTGTATTTGAGACCTTTCTTCTTTCTTGAGAAAGGCTTGTATTGCTATATACTTTCCTCTCAGGACTGCCTTTGTTGTATCCCAAAGATTTGGAACCGTTGTGTTTTCATTTTCATTGGTTTCCATGAATTTTTTTAATTCTTCTTTAATTTCCTGGTTGACCCATTCATTCTTTAGTAGGATGCTCTTTAGCCTCCATGTATTTGAGTTCTTTCCGACTTTCCTCTTGTGGTTGAGTTCTAGTTTCAAAGCATTGTGGTCTGAAAATATGCAGGGAATGATCCCAATCTTTTGGTACCGATTGAGACCTGATTTGTGACCTGGGATGTGATCAGTTCTGGAGAATGTTCCATGGGCACTAGAGAAGAATGTGTATTCCTTTGCTTGGGGATGGAATGTTCTGAATATGTCTGTGAAGTCCATTTGGTCCAGTGTGTCATTTAAAGTCTTTATTTCCTTGTTGATCTTTGGCTTAGATGATCTGTCCATTTCAGTCAGGGGGGTGTTAAAGTCCCCCACTATTATTGTATTGTTGTCAATGTGTTTCTTTGCTTTTGTTATTAATTGCCTCACATAATTGGCTGCTCCCATGTTCGGGGCATAGATATTTTCAATTGTTAGATCTTCTTGTTGGATAGACCCTTTAAGTAGGATATAGTGTCCTTCCTCATCTCTTATTACAGTCTTTGTTTTAAAATCTAGTTTGTCTGATAGAAGGATTGCCACCCCAGCTTTCTTTTGGTGTCCATTAGCATGGTAAATGGTTTTCCACCCCCTCACTTTCAATGCGGGGGTGTCTTTGGGTCTAAAATGAGTCTCTTGCAGACAGCATATTGATGGGTCTTGTTTTTTTTTTTAATTTTTTATTGTTATGTTAATCACCATATATTACATCATTAGTTTTTGGTGCAGTGTTCCATGATTCATTGTTTGTTCATAACACCCAGTGCTCCATGCCGAACGTGCCCTCCTCAATACCCATCACCAGGCTCACCCCTCCTCCTACCCCCCCCTCTAGAACCCTCAGTTTGTTTTTCAGAGTCCATCATCTCTCATGGTTCGTCTCCCCCTCTGACATACTCCCCTTTTCTTCCTCTCCTGTTATCTTCTTCTTTTTCCTTTTTCTTAAAATATGTTGCGTTATTTGTTTCAGAAGTACAGAACTGTGATTCAACAGTCTTGCACAATTCACAGCGCTCACCGTAGCACATACCCTCCCCAATGTCTATCACCCAGCCACCCCATCCCTCCCACCCCCAACCACTCCAGTAACACTCAGTTTCTTTCCCGAGATGAAGAATTCCTCATATCAGTGAGGTCATATGATACATGTCTTTCTCTGATTGACTTATTTCACTCAGCATAACACCCTCCAGTTCCATCCACGTCGTTGCAAATGGCAAGATCTCATTCCTTTTGATCGCTGCATAATATTCCATTGTGTATATACACCACATCTTCTTTATCCATTCATCTGTCGATGGGCATCTTGGCTCTTTCCACCGTTTGGCTCTGGTGGACATTGCTGCTATAAACATTGGGGTACACGTACCCCTTCGGGTCCCTACATTTGTATCTTTGTGGTAAATACCCAGTAGTGCAATTGCTGGATCGAACGGTAGCTCTAATTTCAACTGTTTGAGGAACCTCCATACTGTTTTCCAGAGGGGTTGCACCAGCTTGCATTCCCACCAACAGTGTAGGAGGGTTCCCCTTTCTCCACATCCCCGCCAACATCGGTCGTTCCCTGACTTGTTAATTTCAGCCATTCTGACGGGTGTGAGGTGGTATCTCATGGAGGTTTTGATTTGGATTTCCCTGATGCCGAGCGATGTGGAGCACTTTTTCATGTGCCTGTTGGCCATTTGGATGTCTTCTTTGGAGAAATGTCTGTTCATGTCTTCTGCCCATTTCTTGATTGGATTATTTCTTCTTTGGGTGTTGAGTTTGATCAGTTCTTTATAGATTTTGGATACTAGCCCTTTATCTGATAGGTCATTTGCAAATATTTTCTCCCATTCTGTCGGTTGTCTTTTGGTTTTGTGGACTGTCTCTTTTGCTGTGCAAAAGCTTTTTATCTTGATGAAATCCCAAGAGTTCATTTTTGCCCTGGCTTCCCGTGCCTTTGGCGATGTTTCTAGGAAGAAGTTGCTGCGGCTAAGGTCGAAAAGGTTGCTACCTGTGTTCTCCTTTAGGATTTTGATGGACTCCTGTCTCACGTTTAGGTCTTTCAACCGTTTGGAGTCTATTTTTGTGTGTGGTGTAAGGAAATGGTCCAGTTTCATTCTTCTGCATGTGGCTGTCCAATTTTCCCAACACCATTTGTTGAAGAGACTGTCTTTTTGCCATTGGACATTCTTTCCTGCTTTGTCAAAGATAAGTTGACCATAGAGTTGAGGGTCCATTTCTGGGCTCTCGATTCTGTTCCATTGATCTATGTGTCTGTTTTTGTGCCAGTACCATACTGTCTTGATGATGACAGCTTTGTCATAGAGCTGGAAGTCCGGAATTGTGATGCCGCCAGCTTTGCTTTTCTTTTTCAGGAGTCCTCTGGCTATTCTGGGTCTCTTCTGGTTCCATACAAATTTGAGGATTATTTCTTCCATTTCTTTGAGAAAAGTGGATGGTATTTTGATGGGGATTGCACTCAATGTGTAGATTGCTCTAGGTAGCATTGACATCTTCACAATGTTGATTCTCCCAATCCATGAGCACGGAACGTTGTTCCATTTCTTTGTGTCTTCTTCCATTTCTTTCAGGAGTATTTTATAGTTTTCTGAGTACAGCTCCTTTGCCTCTTTGCTTAGATTTCTTCCTAGGGATCTAATGGTTTTGGGTGCAATTGTAAATGGGATCGACTCCTTGATTTGTCTCTCTTCTGTCTTGTTGTTGGTGTAGAGGAATGCCACCGATTTCTGTGCACTGATTTTGTATCCTGCTACTTTACTGAATTCCTGTATGAGTTCTAGCAGTTTTGGGGTGGAGTCTTTTGGGTTTTCCACATACAGTATCTTATCATCTGCAAAGAGTGAGAGGTTTGACTTCCTCTTTGCCGATTTGGATGCCTTTGATTTCTTTTTGTTGTCTGATTGCTGTGGCTAGGACTTCTAATACTACGTTGAATAGCACTGGTGAGAGTGGACATCCCTGCCGCGTTCCTGACTTTAGGGGAAAAGCTCTCGGCCTTTCCCCATTGAGAATGATATTCGCTGTAGGTTTTTCAGAGATGACTTTTATGATATTGAGGTATGTACCCTCTATCCCTATACTGTGAAGAGTTTGGATCAAGAAAGGATGTTGTACTTTGTCAAATGCTTTTTCTGCATCTATTGAGAGGATCATATGATTCTTGCTCTTTCTTTTGTTAATGTATTGTATCACGTTGATTGATTTGCGGATGTTGAACCAGCCTTGCAGCCCAGGAATAAATCCCACTTGGTCCTGGTGAATAATCCTTTTAATGTACTGTTGGAACCCATTGGCTAGTTTTTTTTGTGTGTTTGTGTGTGAGAAATTTTGCTTCCATGTTCATCAAGGATATTGGTCTGTAATTCTCTTTTTTGATGGGGTCTTTGTCTGGTTTTGGGATCAAGGTAATGCTGGCCTCATAAAATGAGTTTGGAAGTTTCCCTTCCATTTCTATTTTTTGGAACAGTTTCAGGACAATAGGTATTAATTCTTCTTGAAATGGCTGATAGAATTCCCCTGGGAAGCCATCTGGCCCTGGGCTTTTGTTTCTTGGGAGATTTTTGATGACTGTTTCAATTTCCTTAGTGGTTATAGGTCTGTTCAGGTTTTCTATTTCTTCCTGGTTCAATTTTGGTAGTTGATACATCTCTAGGCATGCACCCATTTCTTCCAGGTTATCTAATTTGCTGGCATAGAGTTGCTCATAATATGTTCTTATAATTGTTTGTATTTCTTTGGTGTTGGTTGTGATCTCTCCTCTTTCCTTCATGATTTTGTTGATTTGGGTCATTTCTCTTTTCTTCTTGATAAGTCTGGCCAGGGGTTTATCAATCTTGTTCATTCTTTCCAAGAACCAGCTCCTAGTTTCGTGGATCTGTTCTACTGTTCTTTTGGTTTCTAGTTCATTGATTTCTGCTCTGATCTTTATCATTTCTCTTCTCCTGCTGGGTTTAGGCTTTATTTGCTGTTCTTTCTCCAGCTCCTTTAGGTGTAGGGTCAGGTTGTGTATTTGAGACCTTTCTTCTTTCTTGAGAAAGGCTTGTATTGCTATATACTTTCCTCTCAGGACTGCCTTTGTTGTATCCCAAAGATTTGGAACCGTTGTGTTTTCATTTTCATTGGTTTCCATGAATTTTTTTAATTCTTCTTTAATTTCCTGGTTGACCCATTCATTCTTTAGTAGGATGCTCTTTAGCCTCCATGTATTTGAGTTCTTTCCGACTTTCCTCTTGTGGTTGAGTTCTAGTTTCAAAGCATTGTGGTCTGAAAATATGCAGGGAATGATCCCAATCTTTTGGTACCGATTGAGACCTGATTTGTGACCTGGGATGTGATCAGTTCTGGAGAATGTTCCATGGGCACTAGAGAAGAATGTGTATTCCTTTGCTTGGGGATGGAATGTTCTGAATATGTCTGTGAAGTCCATTTGGTCCAGTGTGTCATTTAAAGTCTTTATTTCCTTGTTGATCTTTGGCTTAGATGATCTGTCCATTTCAGTCAGGGGGGTGTTAAAGTCCCCCACTATTATTGTATTGTTGTCAATGTGTTTCTTTGCTTTTGTTATTAATTGCCTCACATAATTGGCTGCTCCCATGTTCGGGGCATAGATATTTTCAATTGTTAGATCTTCTTGTTGGATAGACCCTTTAAGTAGGATATAGTGTCCTTCCTCATCTCTTATTACAGTCTTTGTTTTAAAATCTAGTTTGTCTGATAGAAGGATTGCCACCCCAGCTTTCTTTTGGTGTCCATTAGCATGGTAAATGGTTTTCCACCCCCTCACTTTCAATGCGGGGGTGTCTTTGGGTCTAAAATGAGTCTCTTGCAGACAGCATATTGATGGGTCTTGTTTTTTTTTTTAATTTTTTATTGTTATGTTAATCACCATATATTACATCATTAGTTTTTGGTGCAGTGTTCCATGATTCATTGTTTGTTCATAACACCCAGTGCTCCATGCCGAACGTGCCCTCCTCAATACCCATCACCAGGCTCACCCCTCCTCCTACCCCCCCCTCTAGAACCCTCAGTTTGTTTTTCAGAGTCCATCATCTCTCATGGTTCGTCTCCCCCTCTGACATACTCCCCTTTTCTTCCTCTCCTGTTATCTTCTTCTTTTTCCTTTTTCTTAAAATATGTTGCGTTATTTGTTTCAGAAGTACAGAACTGTGATTCAACAGTCTTGCACAATTCACAGCGCTCACCGTAGCACATACCCTCCCCAATGTCTATCACCCAGCCACCCCATCCCTCCCACCCCCAACCACTCCAGTAACACTCAGTTTCTTTCCCGAGATGAAGAATTCCTCATATCAGTGAGGTCATATGATACATGTCTTTCTCTGATTGACTTATTTCACTCAGCATAACACCCTCCAGTTCCATCCACGTCGTTGCAAATGGCAAGATCTCATTCCTTTTGATCGCTGCATAATATTCCATTGTGTATATACACCACATCTTCTTTATCCATTCATCTGTCGATGGGCATCTTGGCTCTTTCCACCGTTTGGCTCTGGTGGACATTGCTGCTATAAACATTGGGGTACACGTACCCCTTCGGGTCCCTACATTTGTATCTTTGTGGTAAATACCCAGTAGTGCAATTGCTGGATCGAACGGTAGCTCTAATTTCAACTGTTTGAGGAACCTCCATACTGTTTTCCAGAGGGGTTGCACCAGCTTGCATTCCCACCAACAGTGTAGGAGGGTTCCCCTTTCTCCACATCCCCGCCAACATCGGTCGTTCCCTGACTTGTTAATTTCAGCCATTCTGACGGGTGTGAGGTGGTATCTCATGGAGGTTTTGATTTGGATTTCCCTGATGCCGAGCGATGTGGAGCACTTTTTCATGTGCCTGTTGGCCATTTGGATGTCTTCTTTGGAGAAATGTCTGTTCATGTCTTCTGCCCATTTCTTGATTGGATTATTTCTTCTTTGGGTGTTGAGTTTGATCAGTTCTTTATAGATTTTGGATACTAGCCCTTTATCTGATAGGTCATTTGCAAATATTTTCTCCCATTCTGTCGGTTGTCTTTTGGTTTTGTGGACTGTCTCTTTTGCTGTGCAAAAGCTTTTTATCTTGATGAAATCCCAAGAGTTCATTTTTGCCCTGGCTTCCCGTGCCTTTGGCGATGTTTCTAGGAAGAAGTTGCTGCGGCTAAGGTCGAAAAGGTTGCTACCTGTGTTCTCCTTTAGGATTTTGATGGACTCCTGTCTCACGTTTAGGTCTTTCAACCGTTTGGAGTCTATTTTTGTGTGTGGTGTAAGGAAATGGTCCAGTTTCATTCTTCTGCATGTGGCTGTCCAATTTTCCCAACACCATTTGTTGAAGAGACTGTCTTTTTGCCATTGGACATTCTTTCCTGCTTTGTCAAAGATAAGTTGACCATAGAGTTGAGGGTCCATTTCTGGGCTCTCGATTCTGTTCCATTGATCTATGTGTCTGTTTTTGTGCCAGTACCATACTGTCTTGATGATGACAGCTTTGTCATAGAGCTGGAAGTCCGGAATTGTGATGCCGCCAGCTTTGCTTTTCTTTTTCAGGAGTCCTCTGGCTATTCTGGGTCTCTTCTGGTTCCATACAAATTTGAGGATTATTTCTTCCATTTCTTTGAGAAAAGTGGATGGTATTTTGATGGGGATTGCACTCAATGTGTAGATTGCTCTAGGTAGCATTGACATCTTCACAATGTTGATTCTCCCAATCCATGAGCACGGAACGTTGTTCCATTTCTTTGTGTCTTCTTCCATTTCTTTCAGGAGTATTTTATAGTTTTCTGAGTACAGCTCCTTTGCCTCTTTGCTTAGATTTCTTCCTAGGGATCTAATGGTTTTGGGTGCAATTGTAAATGGGATCGACTCCTTGATTTGTCTCTCTTCTGTCTTGTTGTTGGTGTAGAGGAATGCCACCGATTTCTGTGCACTGATTTTGTATCCTGCTACTTTACTGAATTCCTGTATGAGTTCTAGCAGTTTTGGGGTGGAGTCTTTTGGGTTTTCCACATACAGTATCTTATCATCTGCAAAGAGTGAGAGGTTTGACTTCCTCTTTGCCGATTTGGATGCCTTTGATTTCTTTTTGTTGTCTGATTGCTGTGGCTAGGACTTCTAATACTACGTTGAATAGCACTGGTGAGAGTGGACATCCCTGCCGCGTTCCTGACTTTAGGGGAAAAGCTCTCGGCCTTTCCCCATTGAGAATGATATTCGCTGTAGGTTTTTCAGAGATGACTTTTATGATATTGAGGTATGTACCCTCTATCCCTATACTGTGAAGAGTTTGGATCAAGAAAGGATGTTGTACTTTGTCAAATGCTTTTTCTGCATCTATTGAGAGGATCATATGATTCTTGCTCTTTCTTTTGTTAATGTATTGTATCACGTTGATTGATTTGCGGATGTTGAACCAGCCTTGCAGCCCAGGAATAAATCCCACTTGGTCCTGGTGAATAATCCTTTTAATGTACTGTTGGAACCCATTGGCTAGTTTTTTTTGTGTGTTTGTGTGTGAGAAATTTTGCTTCCATGTTCATCAAGGATATTGGTCTGTAATTCTCTTTTTTGATGGGGTCTTTGTCTGGTTTTGGGATCAAGGTAATGCTGGCCTCATAAAATGAGTTTGGAAGTTTCCCTTCCATTTCTATTTTTTGGAACAGTTTCAGGACAATAGGTATTAATTCTTCTTGAAATGGCTGATAGAATTCCCCTGGGAAGCCATCTGGCCCTGGGCTTTTGTTTCTTGGGAGATTTTTGATGACTGTTTCAATTTCCTTAGTGGTTATAGGTCTGTTCAGGTTTTCTATTTCTTCCTGGTTCAATTTTGGTAGTTGATACATCTCTAGGCATGCACCCATTTCTTCCAGGTTATCTAATTTGCTGGCATAGAGTTGCTCATAATATGTTCTTATAATTGTTTGTATTTCTTTGGTGTTGGTTGTGATCTCTCCTCTTTCCTTCATGATTTTGTTGATTTGGGTCATTTCTCTTTTCTTCTTGATAAGTCTGGCCAGGGGTTTATCAATCTTGTTCATTCTTTCCAAGAACCAGCTCCTAGTTTCGTGGATCTGTTCTACTGTTCTTTTGGTTTCTAGTTCATTGATTTCTGCTCTGATCTTTATCATTTCTCTTCTCCTGCTGGGTTTAGGCTTTATTTGCTGTTCTTTCTCCAGCTCCTTTAGGTGTAGGGTCAGGTTGTGTATTTGAGACCTTTCTTCTTTCTTGAGAAAGGCTTGTATTGCTATATACTTTCCTCTCAGGACTGCCTTTGTTGTATCCCAAAGATTTGGAACCGTTGTGTTTTCATTTTCATTGGTTTCCATGAATTTTTTTAATTCTTCTTTAATTTCCTGGTTGACCCATTCATTCTTTAGTAGGATGCTCTTTAGCCTCCATGTATTTGAGTTCTTTCCGACTTTCCTCTTGTGGTTGAGTTCTAGTTTCAAAGCATTGTGGTCTGAAAATATGCAGGGAATGATCCCAATCTTTTGGTACCGATTGAGACCTGATTTGTGACCTGGGATGTGATCAGTTCTGGAGAATGTTCCATGGGCACTAGAGAAGAATGTGTATTCCTTTGCTTGGGGATGGAATGTTCTGAATATGTCTGTGAAGTCCATTTGGTCCAGTGTGTCATTTAAAGTCTTTATTTCCTTGTTGATCTTTGGCTTAGATGATCTGTCCATTTCAGTCAGGGGGGTGTTAAAGTCCCCCACTATTATTGTATTGTTGTCAATGTGTTTCTTTGCTTTTGTTATTAATTGCCTCACATAATTGGCTGCTCCCATGTTCGGGGCATAGATATTTTCTATTGTTAGATCTTCTTGTTGGATAGACCCTTTAAGTAGGATATAGTGTCCTTCCTCATCTCTTATTACAGTCTTTGTTTTAAAATCTAGTTTGTCTGATAGAAGGATTGCCACCCCAGCTTTCTTTTGGTGTCCATTAGCATGGTAAATGGTTTTCCACCCCCTCACTTTCAATGCGGGGGTGTCTTTGGGTCTAAAATGAGTCTCTTGCAGACAGCATATTGATGGGTCTTGTTTTTTTTTTTAATTTTTTATTGTTATGTTAATCACCATATATTACATCATTAGTTTTTGGTGCAGTGTTCCATGATTCATTGTTTGTTCATAACACCCAGTGCTCCATGCCGAACGTGCCCTCCTCAATACCCATCACCAGGCTCACCCCTCCTCCTACCCCCCCCTCTAGAACCCTCAGTTTGTTTTTCAGAGTCCATCATCTCTCATGGTTCGTCTCCCCCTCTGACATACTCCCCTTTTCTTCCTCTCCTGTTATCTTCTTCTTTTTCCTTTTTCTTAAAATATGTTGCGTTATTTGTTTCAGAAGTACAGAACTGTGATTCAACAGTCTTGCACAATTCACAGCGCTCACCGTAGCACATACCCTCCCCAATGTCTATCACCCAGCCACCCCATCCCTCCCACCCCCAACCACTCCAGTAACACTCAGTTTCTTTCCCGAGATGAAGAATTCCTCATATCAGTGAGGTCATATGATACATGTCTTTCTCTGATTGACTTATTTCACTCAGCATAACACCCTCCAGTTCCATCCACGTCGTTGCAAATGGCAAGATCTCATTCCTTTTGATCGCTGCATAATATTCCATTGTGTATATACACCACATCTTCTTTATCCATTCATCTGTCGATGGGCATCTTGGCTCTTTCCACCGTTTGGCTCTGGTGGACATTGCTGCTATAAACATTGGGGTACACGTACCCCTTCGGGTCCCTACATTTGTATCTTTGTGGTAAATACCCAGTAGTGCAATTGCTGGATCGAACGGTAGCTCTAATTTCAACTGTTTGAGGAACCTCCATACTGTTTTCCAGAGGGGTTGCACCAGCTTGCATTCCCACCAACAGTGTAGGAGGGTTCCCCTTTCTCCACATCCCCGCCAACATCGGTCGTTCCCTGACTTGTTAATTTCAGCCATTCTGACGGGTGTGAGGTGGTATCTCATGGAGGTTTTGATTTGGATTTCCCTGATGCCGAGCGATGTGGAGCACTTTTTCATGTGCCTGTTGGCCATTTGGATGTCTTCTTTGGAGAAATGTCTGTTCATGTCTTCTGCCCATTTCTTGATTGGATTATTTCTTCTTTGGGTGTTGAGTTTGATCAGTTCTTTATAGATTTTGGATACTAGCCCTTTATCTGATAGGTCATTTGCAAATATTTTCTCCCATTCTGTCGGTTGTCTTTTGGTTTTGTGGACTGTCTCTTTTGCTGTGCAAAAGCTTTTTATCTTGATGAAATCCCAAGAGTTCATTTTTGCCCTGGCTTCCCGTGCCTTTGGCGATGTTTCTAGGAAGAAGTTGCTGCGGCTAAGGTCGAAAAGGTTGCTACCTGTGTTCTCCTTTAGGATTTTGATGGACTCCTGTCTCACGTTTAGGTCTTTCAACCGTTTGGAGTCTATTTTTGTGTGTGGTGTAAGGAAATGGTCCAGTTTCATTCTTCTGCATGTGGCTGTCCAATTTTCCCAACACCATTTGTTGAAGAGACTGTCTTTTTGCCATTGGACATTCTTTCCTGCTTTGTCAAAGATAAGTTGACCATAGAGTTGAGGGTCCATTTCTGGGCTCTCGATTCTGTTCCATTGATCTATGTGTCTGTTTTTGTGCCAGTACCATACTGTCTTGATGATGACAGCTTTGTCATAGAGCTGGAAGTCCGGAATTGTGATGCCGCCAGCTTTGCTTTTCTTTTTCAGGAGTCCTCTGGCTATTCTGGGTCTCTTCTGGTTCCATACAAATTTGAGGATTATTTCTTCCATTTCTTTGAGAAAAGTGGATGGTATTTTGATGGGGATTGCACTCAATGTGTAGATTGCTCTAGGTAGCATTGACATCTTCACAATGTTGATTCTCCCAATCCATGAGCACGGAACGTTGTTCCATTTCTTTGTGTCTTCTTCCATTTCTTTCAGGAGTATTTTATAGTTTTCTGAGTACAGCTCCTTTGCCTCTTTGCTTAGATTTCTTCCTAGGGATCTAATGGTTTTGGGTGCAATTGTAAATGGGATCGACTCCTTGATTTGTCTCTCTTCTGTCTTGTTGTTGGTGTAGAGGAATGCCACCGATTTCTGTGCACTGATTTTGTATCCTGCTACTTTACTGAATTCCTGTATGAGTTCTAGCAGTTTTGGGGTGGAGTCTTTTGGGTTTTCCACATACAGTATCTTATCATCTGCAAAGAGTGAGAGGTTTGACTTCCTCTTTGCCGATTTGGATGCCTTTGATTTCTTTTTGTTGTCTGATTGCTGTGGCTAGGACTTCTAATACTACGTTGAATAGCACTGGTGAGAGTGGACATCCCTGCCGCGTTCCTGACTTTAGGGGAAAAGCTCTCGGCCTTTCCCCATTGAGAATGATATTCGCTGTAGGTTTTTCATAGATGGCTTTTATGATATTGAGGTATGTACCCTCTATCCCTATACTGTGAAGAGTTTGGATCAAGAAAGGATGTTGTACTTTGTCAAATGCTTTTTCTGCATCTATTGAGAGGATCATATGATTCTTGCTCTTTCTTTTGTTAATGTATTGTATCACGTTGATTGATTTGCGGATGTTGAACCAGCCTTGCAGCCCAGGAATAAATCCCACTTGGTCCTGGTGAATAATCCTTTTAATGTACTGTTGGAACCCATTGGCTAGTTTTTGTGTGTGTGTGTGTGTGAGTAATTTTGCTTCCATGTTCATCAAGGATATTGGTCTGTAATTCTCTTTTTTGATGGGGTCTTTGTCTGGTTTTGGGATCAAGGTAATGCTGGCCTCATAAAATGAGTTTGGAAGTTTCCCTTCCATTTCTATTTTTTGGAACCGTTTCAGGACAATAGGTATTAATTCTTCTTGAAATGGCTGATAGAATTCCCCTGGGAAGCCATCTGGCCCTGGGCTTTTGTTTCTTGGGAGATTTTTGATGACTGTTTCAATTTCCTTAGTGGTTATAGGTCTGTTCAGGTTTTCTATTTCTTCCTGGTTCAATTTTGGTAGTTGATACATCTCTAGGCATGCACCCATTTCTTCCAGGTTATCTAATTTGCTGGCATAGAGTTGCTCATAATATGTTCTTATAATTGTTTGTATTTCTTTGGTGTTGGTTGTGATCTCTCCTCTTTCCTTCATGATTTTGTTGATTTGGGTCATTTCTCTTTTCTTCTTGATAAGTCTGGCCAGGGGTTTATCAATCTTGTTCATTCTTTCCAAGAACCAGCTCCTAGTTTCGTGGATCTGTTCTACTGTTTTTTGGTTTCTAGTTCATTGATTTCTGCTCTGATCTTTATCATTTCTCTTCTCCTGCTGGGTTTAGGCTTTATTTGCTGTTCTTTCTCCAGCTCCTTTAGGTGTAGGGTCAGGTTGTGTATTTGAGACCTTTCTTCTTTCTTGAGAAAGGCTTGTATTGCTATATACTTTCCTCTCAGGACTGCCTTTGTTGTATCCCAAAGATTTGGAACCGTTGTGTTTTCATATTCATTGGTTTCCATGAATTTTTTTAATTCTTCTTTAATTTCCTGGTTGACCCATTCATTCTTTAGTAGGATGCTCTTTAGCCTCCATGTATTTGAGTTCTTTCCGACTTTCCTCTTGTGGTTGAGTTCTAGTTTCAAAGCATTGTGGTCTGAAAATATGCAGGGAATGATCCCAATCTTTTGGTACCGATTGAGACCTGATTTGTGACCTGGGATGTGATCAGTTCTGGAGAATGTTCCATGGGCACTAGAGAAGAATGTGTATTCCTTTGCTTGGGGATGGAATGTTCTGAATATGTCTGTGAAGTCCATTTGGTCCAGTGTGTCATTTAAAGTCTTTATTTCCTTGTTGATCTTTGGCTTAGATGATCTGTCCATTTCAGTCAGGGGGGTGTTAAAGTCCCCCACTATTATTGTATTGTTGTCAATGTGTTTCTTTGCTTTTGTTATTAATTGCCTCACATACTTGGCTGCTCCCATGTTCGGGGCATAGATATTTTCAATTGTTAGATCTTCTTGTTGGATAGACCCTTTAAGTAGGATATAGTGTCCTTCCTCATCTCTTATTACAGTCTTTGTTTTAAAATCTAGTTTGTCTGATAGAAGGATTGCCACCCCAGCTTTCTTTTGGTGTCCATTAGCATGGTAAATGGTTTTCCACCCCCTCACTTTCAATGCGGGGGGGTCTTTGGGTCTAAAATGAGTCTCTTGCAGACAGCATATTGATGGGTCTTGTTTTTTTTTTTAATTTTTTATTGTTATGTTAATCACCATATATTACATCATTAGTTTTTGGTGCAGTGTTCCATGATTCATTGTTTGTTCATAACACCCAGTGCTCCATGCCGAACGTGCCCTCCTCAATACCCATCACCAGGCTCACCCCTCCTCCTACCCCCCCCTCTAGAACCCTCAGTTTGTTTTTCAGAGTCCATCATCTCTCATGGTTCGTCTCCCCCTCTGACATACTCCCCTTTTCTTCCTCTCCTGTTATCTTCTTCTTTTTCCTTTTTCTTAAAATATGTTGCGTTATTTGTTTCAGAAGTACAGAACTGTGATTCAACAGTCTTGCACAATTCACAGCGCTCACCGTAGCACATACCCTCCCCAATGTCTATCACCCAGCCACCCCATCCCTCCCACCCCCAACCACTCCAGTAACACTCAGTTTCTTTCCCGAGATGAAGAATTCCTCATATCAGTGAGGTCATATGATACATGTCTTTCTCTGATTGACTTATTTCACTCAGCATAACACCCTCCAGTTCCATCCACGTCGTTGCAAATGGCAAGATCTCATTCCTTTTGATCGCTGCATAATATTCCATTGTGTATATACACCACATCTTCTTTATCCATTCATCTGTCGATGGGCATCTTGGCTCTTTCCACCGTTTGGCTCTGGTGGACATTGCTGCTATAAACATTGGGGTACACGTACCCCTTCGGGTCCCTACATTTGTATCTTTGTGGTAAATACCCAGTAGTGCAATTGCTGGATCGAACGGTAGCTCTAATTTCAACTGTTTGAGGAACCTCCATACTGTTTTCCAGAGGGGTTGCACCAGCTTGCATTCCCACCAACAGTGTAGGAGGGTTCCCCTTTCTCCACATCCCCGCCAACATCGGTCGTTCCCTGACTTGTTAATTTCAGCCATTCTGACGGGTGTGAGGTGGTATCTCATGGAGGTTTTGATTTGGATTTCCCTGATGCCGAGCGATGTGGAGCACTTTTTCATGTGCCTGTTGGCCATTTGGATGTCTTCTTTGGAGAAATGTCTGTTCATGTCTTCTGCCCATTTCTTGATTGGATTATTTCTTCTTTGGGTGTTGAGTTTGATCAGTTCTTTATAGATTTTGGATACTAGCCCTTTATCTGATAGGTCATTTGCAAATATTTTCTCCCATTCTGTCGGTTGTCTTTTGGTTTTGTGGACTGTCTCTTTTGCTGTGCAAAAGCTTTTTATCTTGATGAAATCCCAAGAGTTCATTTTTGCCCTGGCTTCCCGTGCCTTTGGCGATGTTTCTAGGAAGAAGTTGCTGCGGCTAAGGTCGAAAAGGTTGCTACCTGTGTTCTCCTTTAGGATTTTGATGGACTCCTGTCTCACGTTTAGGTCTTTCAACCGTTTGGAGTCTATTTTTGTGTGTGGTGTAAGGAAATGGTCCAGTTTCATTCTTCTGCATGTGGCTGTCCAATTTTCCCAACACCATTTGTTGAAGAGACTGTCTTTTTGCCATTGGACATTCTTTCCTGCTTTGTCAAAGATAAGTTGACCATAGAGTTGAGGGTCCATTTCTGGGCTCTCGATTCTGTTCCATTGATCTATGTGTCTGTTTTTGTGCCAGTACCATACTGTCTTGATGATGACAGCTTTGTCATAGAGCTGGAAGTCCGGAATTGTGATGCCGCCAGCTTTGCTTTTCTTTTTCAGGAGTCCTCTGGCTATTCTGGGTCTCTTCTGGTTCCATACAAATTTGAGGATTATTTCTTCCATTTCTTTGAGAAAAGTGGATGGTATTTTGATGGGGATTGCACTCAATGTGTAGATTGCTCTAGGTAGCATTGACATCTTCACAATGTTGATTCTCCCAATCCATGAGCACGGAACGTTGTTCCATTTCTTTGTGTCTTCTTCCATTTCTTTCAGGAGTATTTTATAGTTTTCTGAGTACAGCTCCTTTGCCTCTTTGCTTAGATTTCTTCCTAGGGATCTAATGGTTTTGGGTGCAATTGTAAATGGGATCGACTCCTTGATTTGTCTCTCTTCTGTCTTGTTGTTGGTGTAGAGGAATGCCACCGATTTCTGTGCACTGATTTTGTATCCTGCTACTTTACTGAATTCCTGTATGAGTTCTAGCAGTTTTGGGGTGGAGTCTTTTGGGTTTTCCACATACAGTATCTTATCATCTGCAAAGAGTGAGAGGTTTGACTTCCTCTTTGCCGATTTGGATGCCTTTGATTTCTTTTTGTTGTCTGATTGCTGTGGCTAGGACTTCTAATACTACGTTGAATAGCACTGGTGAGAGTGGACATCCCTGCCGCGTTCCTGACTTTAGGGGAAAAGCTCTCGGCCTTTCCCCATTGAGAATGATATTCGCTGTAGGTTTTTCAGAGATGACTTTTATGATATTGAGGTATGTACCCTCTATCCCTATACTGTGAAGAGTTTGGATCAAGAAAGGATGTTGTACTTTGTCAAATGCTTTTTCTGCATCTATTGAGAGGATCATATGATTCTTGCTCTTTCTTTTGTTAATGTATTGTATCACGTTGATTGATTTGCGGATGTTGAACCAGCCTTGCAGCCCAGGAATAAATCCCACTTGGTCCTGGTGAATAATCCTTTTAATGTACTGTTGGAACCCATTGGCTAGTTTTTTTTGTGTGATTGTGTGTGAGAAATTTTGCTTCCATGTTCATCAAGGATATTGGTCTGTAATTCTCTTTTTTGATGGGGTCTTTGTCTGGTTTTGGGATCAAGGTAATGCTGGCCTCATAAAATGAGTTTGGAAGTTTCCCTTCCATTTCTATTTTTTGGAACAGTTTCAGGACAATAGGTATTAATTCTTCTTGAAATGGCTGATAGAATTCCCCTGGGAAGCCATCTGGCCCTGGGCTTTTGTTTCTTGGGAGATTTTTGATGACTGTTTCAATTTCCTTAGTGGTTATAGGTCTGTTCAGGTTTTCTATTTCTTCCTGGTTCAATTTTGGTAGTTGATACATCTCTAGGCATGCACCCATTTCTTCCAGGTTATCTAATTTGCTGGCATAGAGTTGCTCATAATATGTTCTTATCATTGTTTGTATTTCTTTGGTGTTGGTTGTGATCTCTCCTCTTTCCTTCATGATTTTGTTGATTTGGGTCATTTCTCTTTTGTTCTTGATAAGTCTGGCCAGGGGTTTATCAATCTTGTTCATTCTTTCCAAGAACCAGCTCCTAGTTTCGTGGATCTGTTCTACTGTTCTTTTGGTTTCTAGTTCATTGATTTCTGCTCTGATCTTTATCATTTCTCTTCTCCTGCTGGGTTTAGGCTTTATTTGCTGTTCTTTCTCCAGCTCCTTTAGGTGTAGGGTCAGGTTGTGTATTTGAGACCTTTCTTCTTTCTTGAGAAAGGCTTGTATTGCTATATACTTTCCTCTCAGGACTGCCTTTGTTGTATCCCAAAGATTTGGAACCGTTGTGTTTTCATTTTCATTGGTTTCCATGAATTTTTTTAATTCTTCTTTAATTTCCTGGTTGACCCATTCATTCTTTAGTAGGATGCTCTTTAGCCTCCATGTATTTGAGTTCTTTCCGACTTTCCTCTTGTGGTTGAGTTCTAGTTTCAAAGCATTGTGGTCTGAAAATATGCAGGGAATGATCCCAATCTTTTGGTACCGATTGAGACCTGATTTGTGACCTGGGATGTGATCAGTTCTGGAGAATGTTCCATGGGCACTAGAGAAGAATGTGTATTCCTTTGCTTGGGGATGGAATGTTCTGAATATGTCTGTGAAGTCCATTTGGTCCAGTGTGTCATTTAAAGTCTTTATTTCCTTGTTGATCTTTGGCTTAGATGATCTGTCCATTTCAGTCAGGGGGGTGTTAAAGTCCCCCACTATTATTGTATTGTTGTCAATGTGTTTCTTTGCTTTTGTTATTAATTGCCTCACATAATTGGCTGCTCCCATGTTCGGGGCATAGATATTTTCTATTGTTAGATCTTCTTGTTGGATAGACCCTTTAAGTAGGATATAGTGTCCTTCCTCATCTCTTATTACAGTCTTTGTTTTAAAATCTAGTTTGTCTGATAGAAGGATTGCCACCCCAGCTTTCTTTTGGTGTCCATTAGCATGGTAAATGGTTTTCCACCCCCTCACTTTCAATGCGGGGGTGTCTTTGGGTCTAAAATGAGTCTCTTGCAGACAGCATATTGATGGGTCTTGTTTTTTTTTTTAATTTTTTATTGTTATGTTAATCACCATATATTACATCATTAGTTTTTGGTGCAGTGTTCCATGATTCATTGTTTGTTCATAACACCCAGTGCTCCATGCCGAACGTGCCCTCCTCAATACCCATCACCAGGCTCACCCCTCCTCCTACCCCCCCCTCTAGAACCCTCAGTTTGTTTTTCAGAGTCCATCATCTCTCATGGTTCGTCTCCCCCTCTGACATACTCCCCTTTTCTTCCTCTCCTGTTATCTTCTTCTTTTTCCTTTTTCTTAAAATATGTTGCGTTATTTGTTTCAGAAGTACAGAACTGTGATTCAACAGTCTTGCACAATTCACAGCGCTCACCGTAGCACATACCCTCCCCAATGTCTATCACCCAGCCACCCCATCCCTCCCACCCCCAACCACTCCAGTAACACTCAGTTTCTTTCCCGAGATGAAGAATTCCTCATATCAGTGAGGTCATATGATACATGTCTTTCTCTGATTGACTTATTTCACTCAGCATAACACCCTCCAGTTCCATCCACGTCGTTGCAAATGGCAAGATCTCATTCCTTTTGATCGCTGCATAATATTCCATTGTGTATATACACCACATCTTCTTTATCCATTCATCTGTCGATGGGCATCTTGGCTCTTTCCACCGTTTGGCTCTGGTGGACATTGCTGCTATAAACATTGGGGTACACGTACCCCTTCGGGTCCCTACATTTGTATCTTTGTGGTAAATACCCAGTAGTGCAATTGCTGGATCGAACGGTAGCTCTAATTTCAACTGTTTGAGGAACCTCCATACTGTTTTCCAGAGGGGTTGCACCAGCTTGCATTCCCACCAACAGTGTAGGAGGGTTCCCCTTTCTCCACATCCCCGCCAACATCGGTCGTTCCCTGACTTGTTAATTTCAGCCATTCTGACGGGTGTGAGGTGGTATCTCATGGAGGTTTTGATTTGGATTTCCCTGATGCCGAGCGATGTGGAGCACTTTTTCATGTGCCTGTTGGCCATTTGGATGTCTTCTTTGGAGAAATGTCTGTTCATGTCTTCTGCCCATTTCTTGATTGGATTATTTCTTCTTTGGGTGTTGAGTTTGATCAGTTCTTTATAGATTTTGGATACTAGCCCTTTATCTGATAGGTCATTTGCAAATATTTTCTCCCATTCTGTCGGTTGTCTTTTGGTTTTGTGGACTGTCTCTTTTGCTGTGCAAAAGCTTTTTATCTTGATGAAATCCCAAGAGTTCATTTTTGCCCTGGCTTCCCGTGCCTTTGGCGATGTTTCTAGGAAGAAGTTGCTGCGGCTAAGGTCGAAAAGGTTGCTACCTGTGTTCTCCTTTAGGATTTTGATGGACTCCTGTCTCACGTTTAGGTCTTTCAACCGTTTGGAGTCTATTTTTGTGTGTGGTGTAAGGAAATGGTCCAGTTTCATTCTTCTGCATGTGGCTGTCCAATTTTCCCAACACCATTTGTTGAAGAGACTGTCTTTTTGCCATTGGACATTCTTTCCTGCTTTGTCAAAGATAAGTTGACCATAGAGTTGAGGGTCCATTTCTGGGCTCTCGATTCTGTTCCATTGATCTATGTGTCTGTTTTTGTGCCAGTACCATACTGTCTTGATGATGACAGCTTTGTCATAGAGCTGGAAGTCCGGAATTGTGATGCCGCCAGCTTTGCTTTTCTTTTTCAGGAGTCCTCTGGCTATTCTGGGTCTCTTCTGGTTCCATACAAATTTGAGGATTATTTCTTCCATTTCTTTGAGAAAAGTGGATGGTATTTTGATGGGGATTGCACTCAATGTGTAGATTGCTCTAGGTAGCATTGACATCTTCACAATGTTGATTCTCCCAATCCATGAGCACGGAACGTTGTTCCATTTCTTTGTGTCTTCTTCCATTTCTTTCAGGAGTATTTTATAGTTTTCTGAGTACAGCTCCTTTGCCTCTTTGCTTAGATTTCTTCCTAGGGATCTAATGGTTTTGGGTGCAATTGTAAATGGGATCGACTCCTTGATTTGTCTCTCTTCTGTCTTGTTGTTGGTGTAGAGGAATGCCACCGATTTCTGTGCACTGATTTTGTATCCTGCTACTTTACTGAATTCCTGTATGAGTTCTAGCAGTTTTGGGGTGGAGTCTTTTGGGTTTTCCACATACAGTATCTTATCATCTGCAAAGAGTGAGAGGTTTGACTTCCTCTTTGCCGATTTGGATGCCTTTGATTTCTTTTTGTTGTCTGATTGCTGTGGCTAGGACTTCTAATACTACGTTGAATAGCACTGGTGAGAGTGGACATCCCTGCCGCGTTCCTGACTTTAGGGGAAAAGCTCTCGGCCTTTCCCCATTGAGAATGATATTCGCTGTAGGTTTTTCAGAGATGACTTTTATGATATTGAGGTATGTACCCTCTATCCCTATACTGTGAAGAGTTTGGATCAAGAAAGGATGTTGTACTTTGTCAAATGCTTTTTCTGCATCTATTGAGAGGATCATATGATTCTTGCTCTTTCTTTTGTTAATGTATTGTATCACGTTGATTGATTTGCGGATGTTGAACCAGCCTTGCAGCCCAGGAATAAATCCCACTTGGTCCTGGTGAATAATCCTTTTAATGTACTGTTGGAACCCATTGGCTAGTTTTTTTTGTGTGATTGTGTGTGAGAAATTTTGCTTCCATGTTCATCAAGGATATTGGTCTGTAATTCTCTTTTTTGATGGGGTCTTTGTCTGGTTTTGGGATCAAGGTAATGCTGGCCTCATAAAATGAGTTTGGAAGTTTCCCTTCCATTTCTATTTTTTGGAACAGTTTCAGGACAATAGGTATTAATTCTTCTTGAAATGGCTGATAGAATTCCCCTGGGAAGCCATCTGGCCCTGGGCTTTTGTTTCTTGGGAGATTTTTGATGACTGTTTCAATTTCCTTAGTGGTTATAGGTCTGTTCAGGTTTTCTATTTCTTCCTGGTTCAATTTTGGTAGTTGATACATCTCTAGGCATGCACCCATTTCTTCCAGGTTATCTAATTTGCTGGCATAGAGTTGCTCATAATATGTTCTTATAATTGTTTGTATTTCTTTGGTGTTGGTTGTGATCTCTCCTCTTTCCTTCATGATTTTGTTGATTTGGGTCATTTCTCTTTTCTTCTTGATAAGTCTGGCCAGGGGTTTATCAATCTTGTTCATTCTTTCCAAGAACCAGCTCCTAGTTTCGTGGATCTGTTCTACTGTTTTTTGGTTTCTAGTTCATTGATTTCTGCTCTGATCTTTATCATTTCTCTTCTCCTGCTGGGTTTAGGCTTTATTTGCTGTTCTTTCTCCAGCTCCTTTAGGTGTAGGGTCAGGTTGTGTATTTGAGACCTTTCTTCTTTCTTGAGAAAGGCTTGTATTGCTATATACTTTCCTCTCAGGACTGCCTTTGTTGTATCCCAAAGATTTGGAACCGTTGTGTTTTCATTTTCATTGGTTTCCATGAATTTTTTTAATTCTTCTTTAATTTCCTGGTTGACCCATTCATTCTTTAGTAGGATGCTCTTTAGCCTCCATGTATTTGAGTTCTTTCCGACTTTCCTCTTGTGGTTGAGTTCTAGTTTCAAAGCATTGTGGTCTGAAAATATGCAGGGAATGATCCCAATCTTTTGGTACCGATTGAGACCTGATTTGTGACCTGGGATGTGATCAGTTCTGGAGAATGTTCCATGGGCACTAGAGAAGAATGTGTATTCCTTTGCTTGGGGATGGAATGTTCTGAATATGTCTGTGAAGTCCATTTGGTCCAGTGTGTCATTTAAAGTCTTTATTTCCTTGTTGATCTTTGGCTTAGATGATCTGTCCATTTCAGTCAGGGGGGTGTTAAAGTCCCCCACTATTATTGTATTGTTGTCAATGTGTTTCTTTGCTTTTGTTATTAATTGCCTCACATACTTGGCTGCTCCCATGTTCGGGGCATAGATATTTTCAATTGTTAGATCTTCTTGTTGGATAGACCCTTTAAGTAGGATATAGTGTCCTTCCTCATCTCTTATTACAGTCTTTGTTTTAAAATCTAGTTTGTCTGATAGAAGGATTGCCACCCCAGCTTTCTTTTGGTGTCCATTAGCATGGTAAATGGTTTTCCACCCCCTCACTTTCAATGCGGGGGGGTCTTTGGGTCTAAAATGAGTCTCTTGCAGACAGCATATTGATGGGTCTTGTTTTTTTTTTTAATTTTTTATTGTTATGTTAATCACCATATATTACATCATTAGTTTTTGGTGCAGTGTTCCATGATTCATTGTTTGTTCATAACACCCAGTGCTCCATGCCGAACGTGCCCTCCTCAATACCCATCACCAGGCTCACCCCTCCTCCTACCCCCCCCTCTAGAACCCTCAGTTTGTTTTTCAGAGTCCATCATCTCTCATGGTTCGTCTCCCCCTCTGACATACTCCCCTTTTCTTCCTCTCCTGTTATCTTCTTCTTTTTCCTTTTTCTTAAAATATGTTGCGTTATTTGTTTCAGAAGTACAGAACTGTGATTCAACAGTCTTGCACAATTCACAGCGCTCACCGTAGCACATACCCTCCCCAATGTCTATCACCCAGCCACCCCATCCCTCCCACCCCCAACCACTCCAGTAACACTCAGTTTCTTTCCCGAGATGAAGAATTCCTCATATCAGTGAGGTCATATGATACATGTCTTTCTCTGATTGACTTATTTCACTCAGCATAACACCCTCCAGTTCCATCCACGTCGTTGCAAATGGCAAGATCTCATTCCTTTTGATCGCTGCATAATATTCCATTGTGTATATACACCACATCTTCTTTATCCATTCATCTGTCGATGGGCATCTTGGCTCTTTCCACCGTTTGGCTCTGGTGGACATTGCTGCTATAAACATTGGGGTACACGTACCCCTTCGGGTCCCTACATTTGTATCTTTGTGGTAAATACCCAGTAGTGCAATTGCTGGATCGAACGGTAGCTCTAATTTCAACTGTTTGAGGAACCTCCATACTGTTTTCCAGAGGGGTTGCACCAGCTTGCATTCCCACCAACAGTGTAGGAGGGTTCCCCTTTCTCCACATCCCCGCCAACATCGGTCGTTCCCTGACTTGTTAATTTCAGCCATTCTGACGGGTGTGAGGTGGTATCTCATGGAGGTTTTGATTTGGATTTCCCTGATGCCGAGCGATGTGGAGCACTTTTTCATGTGCCTGTTGGCCATTTGGATGTCTTCTTTGGAGAAATGTCTGTTCATGTCTTCTGCCCATTTCTTAATTGGATTATTTCTTCTTTGGGTGTTGAGTTTGATCAGTTCTTTATAGATTTTGGATACTAGCCCTTTATCTGATAGGTCATTTGCAAATATTTTCTCCCATTCTGTCGGTTGTCTTTTGGTTTTGTGGACTGTCTCTTTTGCTGTGCAAAAGCTTTTTATCTTGATGAAATCCCAAGAGTTCATTTTTGCCCTGGCTTCCCGTGCCTTTGGCGATGTTTCTAGGAAGAAGTTGCTGCGGCTAAGGTCGAAAAGGTTGCTACCTGTGTTCTCCTTTAGGATTTTGATGGACTCCTGTCTCACGTTTAGGTCTTTCAACCGTTTGGAGTCTATTTTTGTGTGTGGTGTAAGGAAATGGTCCAGTTTCATTCTTCTGCATGTGGCTGTCCAATTTTCCCAACACCATTTGTTGAAGAGACTGTCTTTTTGCCATTGGACATTCTTTCCTGCTTTGTCAAAGATAAGTTGACCATAGAGTTGAGGGTCCATTTCTGGGCTCTCGATTCTGTTCCATTGATCTATGTGTCTGTTTTTGTGCCAGTACCATACTGTCTTGATGATGACAGCTTTGTCATAGAGCTGGAAGTCCGGAATTGTGATGCCGCCAGCTTTGCTTTTCTTTTTCAGGAGTCCTCTGGCTATTCTGGGTCTCTTCTGGTTCCATACAAATTTGAGGATTATTTCTTCCATTTCTTTGAGAAAAGTGGATGGTATTTTGATGGGGATTGCACTCAATGTGTAGATTGCTCTAGGTAGCATTGACATCTTCACAATGTTGATTCTCCCAATCCATGAGCACGGAACGTTGTTCCATTTCTTTGTGTCTTCTTCCATTTCTTTCAGGAGTATTTTATAGTTTTCTGAGTACAGCTCCTTTGCCTCTTTGCTTAGATTTCTTCCTAGGGATCTAATGGTTTTGGGTGCAATTGTAAATGGGATCGACTCCTTGATTTGTCTCTCTTCTGTCTTGTTGTTGGTGTAGAGGAATGCCACCGATTTCTGTGCACTGATTTTGTATCCTGCTACTTTACTGAATTCCTGTATGAGTTCTAGCAGTTTTGGGGTGGAGTCTTTTGGGTTTTCCACATACAGTATCTTATCATCTGCAAAGAGTGAGAGGTTTGACTTCCTCTTTGCCGATTTGGATGCCTTTGATTTCTTTTTGTTGTCTGATTGCTGTGGCTAGGACTTCTAATACTACGTTGAATAGCACTGGTGAGAGTGGACATCCCTGCCGCGTTCCTGACTTTAGGGGAAAAGCTCTCGGCCTTTCCCCATTGAGAATGATATTCGCTGTAGGTTTTTCAGAGATGACTTTTATGATATTGAGGTATGTACCCTCTATCCCTATACTGTGAAGAGTTTGGATCAAGAAAGGATGTTGTACTTTGTCAAATGCTTTTTCTGCATCTATTGAGAGGATCATATGATTCTTGCTCTTTCTTTTGTTAATGTATTGTATCACGTTGATTGATTTGCGGATGTTGAACCAGCCTTGCAGCCCAGGAATAAATCCCACTTGGTCCTGGTGAATAATCCTTTTAATGTACTGTTGGAACCCATTGGCTAGTTTTTTTTGTGTGTTTGTGTGTGAGAAATTTTGCTTCCATGTTCATCAAGGATATTGGTCTGTAATTCTCTTTTTTGATGGGGTCTTTGTCTGGTTTTGGGATCAAGGTAATGCTGGCCTCATAAAATGAGTTTGGAAGTTTCCCTTCCATTTCTATTTTTTGGAACAGTTTCAGGACAATAGGTATTAATTCTTCTTGAAATGGCTGATAGAATTCCCCTGGGAAGCCATCTGGCCCTGGGCTTTTGTTTCTTGGGAGATTTTTGATGACTGTTTCAATTTCCTTAGTGGTTATAGGTCTGTTCAGGTTTTCTATTTCTTCCTGGTTCAATTTTGGTAGTTGATACATCTCTAGGCATGCACCCATTTCTTCCAGGTTATCTAATTTGCTGGCATAGAGTTGCTCATAATATGTTCTTATAATTGTTTGTATTTCTTTGGTGTTGGTTGTGATCTCTCCTCTTTCCTTCATGATTTTGTTGATTTGGGTCATTTCTCTTTTCTTCTTGATAAGTCTGGCCAGGGGTTTATCAATCTTGTTCATTCTTTCCAAGAACCAGCTCCTAGTTTCGTGGATCTGTTCTACTGTTCTTTTGGTTTCTAGTTCATTGATTTCTGCTCTGATCTTTATCATTTCTCTTCTCCTGCTGGGTTTAGGCTTTATTTGCTGTTCTTTCTCCAGCTCCTTTAGGTGTAGGGTCAGGTTGTGTATTTGAGACCTTTCTTCTTTCTTGAGAAAGGCTTGTATTGCTATATACTTTCCTCTCAGGACTGCCTTTGTTGTATCCCAAAGATTTGGAACCGTTGTGTTTTCATTTTCATTGGTTTCCATGAATTTTTTTAATTCTTCTTTAATTTCCTGGTTGACCCATTCATTCTTTAGTAGGATGCTCTTTAGCCTCCATGTATTTGAGTTCTTTCCGACTTTCCTCTTGTGGTTGAGTTCTAGTTTCAAAGCATTGTGGTCTGAAAATATGCAGGGAATGATCCCAATCTTTTGGTACCGATTGAGACCTGATTTGTGACCTGGGATGTGATCAGTTCTGGAGAATGTTCCATGGGCACTAGAGAAGAATGTGTATTCCTTTGCTTGGGGATGGAATGTTCTGAATATGTCTGTGAAGTCCATTTGGTCCAGTGTGTCATTTAAAGTCTTTATTTCCTTGTTGATCTTTGGCTTAGATGATCTGTCCATTTCAGTCAGGGGGGTGTTAAAGTCCCCCACTATTATTGTATTGTTGTCAATGTGTTTCTTTGCTTTTGTTATTAATTGCCTCACATAATTGGCTGCTCCCATGTTCGGGGCATAGATATTTTCAATTGTTAGATCTTCTTGTTGGATAGACCCTTTAAGTAGGATATAGTGTCCTTCCTCATCTCTTATTACAGTCTTTGTTTTAAAATCTAGTTTGTCTGATAGAAGGATTGCCACCCCAGCTTTCTTTTGGTGTCCATTAGCATGGTAAATGGTTTTCCACCCCCTCACTTTCAATGCGGGGGTGTCTTTGGGTCTAAAATGAGTCTCTTGCAGACAGCATATTGATGGGTCTTGTTTTTTTTTTTTAATTTTTTATTGTTATGTTAATCACCATATATTACATCATTAGTTTTTGGTGCAGTGTTCCATGATTCATTGTTTGTTCATAACACCCAGTGCTCCATGCCGAACGTGCCCTCCTCAATACCCATCACCAGGCTCACCCCTCCTCCTACCCCCCCCTCTAGAACCCTCAGTTTGTTTTTCAGAGTCCATCATCTCTCATGGTTCGTCTCCCCCTCTGACATACTCCCCTTTTCTTCCTCTCCTGTTATCTTCTTCTTTTTCCTTTTTCTTAAAATATGTTGCGTTATTTGTTTCAGAAGTACAGAACTGTGATTCAACAGTCTTGCACAATTCACAGCGCTCACCGTAGCACATACCCTCCCCAATGTCTATCACCCAGCCACCCCATCCCTCCCACCCCCAACCACTCCAGTAACACTCAGTTTCTTTCCCGAGATGAAGAATTCCTCATATCAGTGAGGTCATATGATACATGTCTTTCTCTGATTGACTTATTTCACTCAGCATAACACCCTCCAGTTCCATCCACGTCGTTGCAAATGGCAAGATCTCATTCCTTTTGATCGCTGCATAATATTCCATTGTGTATATACACCACATCTTCTTTATCCATTCATCTGTCGATGGGCATCTTGGCTCTTTCCACCGTTTGGCTCTGGTGGACATTGCTGCTATAAACATTGGGGTACACGTACCCCTTCGGGTCCCTACATTTGTATCTTTGTGGTAAATACCCAGTAGTGCAATTGCTGGATCGAACGGTAGCTCTAATTTCAACTGTTTGAGGAACCTCCATACTGTTTTCCAGAGGGGTTGCACCAGCTTGCATTCCCACCAACAGTGTAGGAGGGTTCCCCTTTCTCCACATCCCCGCCAACATCGGTCGTTCCCTGACTTGTTAATTTCAGCCATTCTGACGGGTGTGAGGTGGTATCTCATGGAGGTTTTGATTTGGATTTCCCTGATGCCGAGCGATGTGGAGCACTTTTTCATGTGCCTGTTGGCCATTTGGATGTCTTCTTTGGAGAAATGTCTGTTCATGTCTTCTGCCCATTTCTTGATTGGATTATTTCTTCTTTGGGTGTTGAGTTTGATCAGTTCTTTATAGATTTTGTATACTAGCCCTTTATCTGATAGGTCATTTGCAAATATTTTCTCCCATTCTGTCGGTTGTCTTTTGGTTTTGTGGACTGTCTCTTTTGCTGTGCAAAAGCTTTTTATCTTGATGAAATCCCAAGAGTTCATTTTTGCCCTGGCTTCCCGTGCCTTTGGCGATGTTTCTAGGAAGAAGTTGCTGCGGCTAAGGTCGAAAAGGTTGCTACCTGTGTTCTCCTTTAGGATTTTGATGGACTCCTGTCTCACGTTTCGGTCTTTCAACCGTTTGGAGTCTATTTTTGTGTGTGGTGTAAGGAAATGGTCCAGTTTCATTCTTCTGCATGTGGCTGTCCAATTTTCCCAACACCATTTGTTGAAGAGACTGTCTTTTTGCCATTGGACATTCTTTCCTGCTTTGTCAAAGATAAGTTGACCATAGAGTTGAGGGTCCATTTCTGGGCTCTCGATTCTGTTCCATTGATCTATGTGTCTGTTTTTGTGCCAGTACCATACTGTCTTGATGATGACAGCTTTGTCATAGAGCTGGAAGTCCGGAATTGTGATGCCGCCAGCTTTGCTTTTCTTTTTCAGGAGTCCTCTGGCTATTCTGGGTCTCTTCTGGTTCCATACAAATTTGAGGATTATTTCTTCCATTTCTTTGAGAAAAGTGGATGGTATTTTGATGGGGATTGCACTCAATGTGTAGATTGCTCTAGGTAGCATTGACATCTTCACAATGTTGATTCTCCCAATCCATGAGCACGGAACGTTGTTCCATTTCTTTGTGTCTTCTTCCATTTCTTTCAGGAGTATTTTATAGTTTTCTGAGTACAGCTCCTTTGCCTCTTTGCTTAGATTTCTTCCTAGGGATCTAATGGTTTTGGGTGCAATTGTAAATGGGATCGACTCCTTGATTTGTCTCTCTTCTGTCTTGTTGTTGGTGTAGAGGAATGCCACCGATTTCTGTGCACTGATTTTGTATCCTGCTACTTTACTGAATTCCTGTATGAGTTCTAGCAGTTTTGGGGTGGAGTCTTTTGGGTTTTCCACATACAGTATCTTATCATCTGCAAAGAGTGAGAGGTTTGACTTCCTCTTTGCCGATTTGGATGCCTTTGATTTCTTTTTGTTGTCTGATTGCTGTGGCTAGGACTTCTAATACTACGTTGAATAGCACTGGTGAGAGTGGACATCCCTGCCGCGTTCCTGACTTTAGGGGAAAAGCTCTCGGCCTTTCCCCATTGAGAATGATATTCGCTGTAGGTTTTTCAGAGATGACTTTTATGATATTGAGGTATGTACCCTCTATCCCTATACTGTGAAGAGTTTGGATCAAGAAAGGATGTTGTACTTTGTCAAATGCTTTTTCTGCATCTATTGAGAGGATCATATGATTCTTGCTCTTTCTTTTGTTAATGTATTGTATCACGTTGATTGATTTGCGGATGTTGAACCAGCCTTGCAGCCCAGGAATAAATCCCACTTGGTCCTGGTGAATAATCCTTTTAATGTACTGTTGGAACCCATTGGCTAGTTTTTTTTGTGTGTTTGTGTGTGAGAAATTTTGCTTCCATGTTCATCAAGGATATTGGTCTGTAATTCTCTTTTTTGATGGGGTCTTTGTCTGGTTTTGGGATCAAGGTAATGCTGGCCTCATAAAATGAGTTTGGAAGTTTCCCTTCCATTTCTATTTTTTGGAACAGTTTCAGGACAATAGGTATTAATTCTTCTTGAAATGGCTGATAGAATTCCCCTGGGAAGCCATCTGGCCCTGGGCTTTTGTTTCTTGGGAGATTTTTGATGACTGTTTCAATTTCCTTAGTGGTTATAGGTCTGTTCAGGTTTTCTATTTCTTCCTGGTTCAATTTTGGTAGTTGATACATCTCTAGGCATGCACCCATTTCTTCCAGGTTATCTAATTTGCTGGCATAGAGTTGCTCATAATATGTTCTTATAATTGTTTGTATTTCTTTGGTGTTGGTTGTGATCTCTCCTCTTTCCTTCATGATTTTGTTGATTTGGGTCATTTCTCTTTTCTTCTTGATAAGTCTGGCCAGGGGTTTATCAATCTTGTTCATTCTTTCCAAGAACCAGCTCCTAGTTTCGTGGATCTGTTCTACTGTTCTTTTGGTTTCTAGTTCATTGATTTCTGCTCTGATCTTTATCATTTCTCTTCTCCTGCTGGGTTTAGGCTTTATTTGCTGTTCTTTCTCCAGCTCCTTTAGGTGTAGGGTCAGGTTGTGTATTTGAGACCTTTCTTCTTTCTTGAGAAAGGCTTGTATTGCTATATACTTTCCTCTCAGGACTGCCTTTGTTGTATCCCAAAGATTTGGAACCGTTGTGTTTTCATTTTCATTGGTTTCCATGAATTTTTTTAATTCTTCTTTAATTTCCTGGTTGACCCATTCATTCTTTAGTAGGATGCTCTTTAGCCTCCATGTATTTGAGTTCTTTCCGACTTTCCTCTTGTGGTTGAGTTCTAGTTTCAAAGCATTGTGGTCTGAAAATATGCAGGGAATGATCCCAATCTTTTGGTACCGATTGAGACCTGATTTGTGACCTGGGATGTGATCAGTTCTGGAGAATGTTCCATGGGCACTAGAGAAGAATGTGTATTCCTTTGCTTGGGGATGGAATGTTCTGAATATGTCTGTGAAGTCCATTTGGTCCAGTGTGTCATTTAAAGTCTTTATTTCCTTGTTGATCTTTGGCTTAGATGATCTGTCCATTTCAGTCAGGGGGGTGTTAAAGTCCCCCACTATTATTGTATTGTTGTCAATGTGTTTCTTTGCTTTTGTTATTAATTGCCTCACATAATTGGCTGCTCCCATGTTCGGGGCATAGATATTTTCAATTGTTAGATCTTCTTGTTGGATAGACCCTTTAAGTAGGATATAGTGTCCTTCCTCATCTCTTATTACAGTCTTTGTTTTAAAATCTAGTTTGTCTGATAGAAGGATTGCCACCCCAGCTTTCTTTTGGTGTCCATTAGCATGGTAAATGGTTTTCCACCCCCTCACTTTCAATGCGGGGGTGTCTTTGGGTCTAAAATGAGTCTCTTGCAGACAGCATATTGATGGGTCTTGTTTTTTTTTTTTAATTTTTTATTGTTATGTTAATCACCATATATTACATCATTAGTTTTTGGTGCAGTGTTCCATGATTCATTGTTTGTTCATAACACCCAGTGCTCCATGCCGAACGTGCCCTCCTCAATACCCATCACCAGGCTCACCCCTCCTCCTACCCCCCCCTCTAGAACCCTCAGTTTGTTTTTCAGAGTCCATCATCTCTCATGGTTCGTCTCCCCCTCTGACATACTCCCCTTTTCTTCCTCTCCTGTTATCTTCTTCTTTTTCCTTTTTCTTAAAATATGTTGCGTTATTTGTTTCAGAAGTACAGAACTGTGATTCAACAGTCTTGCACAATTCACAGCGCTCACCGTAGCACATACCCTCCCCAATGTCTATCACCCAGCCACCCCATCCCTCCCACCCCCAACCACTCCAGTAACACTCAGTTTCTTTCCCGAGATGAAGAATTCCTCATATCAGTGAGGTCATATGATACATGTCTTTCTCTGATTGACTTATTTCACTCAGCATAACACCCTCCAGTTCCATCCACGTCGTTGCAAATGGCAAGATCTCATTCCTTTTGATCGCTGCATAATATTCCATTGTGTATATACACCACATCTTCTTTATCCATTCATCTGTCGATGGGCATCTTGGCTCTTTCCACCGTTTGGCTCTGGTGGACATTGCTGCTATAAACATTGGGGTACACGTACCCCTTCGGGTCCCTACATTTGTATCTTTGTGGTAAATACCCAGTAGTGCAATTGCTGGATCGAACGGTAGCTCTAATTTCAACTGTTTGAGGAACCTCCATACTGTTTTCCAGAGGGGTTGCACCAGCTTGCATTCCCACCAACAGTGTAGGAGGGTTCCCCTTTCTCCACATCCCCGCCAACATCGGTCGTTCCCTGACTTGTTAATTTCAGCCATTCTGACGGGTGTGAGGTGGTATCTCATGGAGGTTTTGATTTGGATTTCCCTGATGCCGAGCGATGTGGAGCACTTTTTCATGTGCCTGTTGGCCATTTGGATGTCTTCTTTGGAGAAATGTCTGTTCATGTCTTCTGCCCATTTCTTGATTGGATTATTTCTTCTTTGGGTGTTGAGTTTGATCAGTTCTTTATAGATTTTGGATACTAGCCCTTTATCTGATAGGTCATTTGCAAATATTTTCTCCCATTCTGTCGGTTGTCTTTTGGTTTTGTGGACTGTCTCTTTTGCTGTGCAAAAGCTTTTTATCTTGATGAAATCCCAAGAGTTCATTTTTGCCCTGGCTTCCCGTGCCTTTGGCGATGTTTCTAGGAAGAAGTTGCTGCGGCTAAGGTCGAAAAGGTTGCTACCTGTGTTCTCCTTTAGGATTTTGATGGACTCCTGTCTCACGTTTCGGTCTTTCAACCGTTTGGAGTCTATTTTTGTGTGTGGTGTAAGGAAATGGTCCAGTTTCATTCTTCTGCATGTGGCTGTCCAATTTTCCCAACACCATTTGTTGAAGAGACTGTCTTTTTGCCATTGGACATTCTTTCCTGCTTTGTCAAAGATAAGTTGACCATAGAGTTGAGGGTCCATTTCTGGGCTCTCGATTCTGTTCCATTGATCTATGTGTCTGTTTTTGTGCCAGTACCATACTGTCTTGATGATGACAGCTTTGTCATAGAGCTGGAAGTCCGGAATTGTGATGCCGCCAGCTTTGCTTTTCTTTTTCAGGAGTCCTCTGGCTATTCTGGGTCTCTTCTGGTTCCATACAAATTTGAGGATTATTTCTTCCATTTCTTTGAGAAAAGTGGATGGTATTTTGATGGGGATTGCACTCAATGTGTAGATTGCTCTAGGTAGCATTGACATCTTCACAATGTTGATTCTCCCAATCCATGAGCACGGAACGTTGTTCCATTTCTTTGTGTCTTCTTCCATTTCTTTCAGGAGTATTTTATAGTTTTCTGAGTACAGCTCCTTTGCCTCTTTGCTTAGATTTCTTCCTAGGGATCTAATGGTTTTGGGTGCAATTGTAAATGGGATCGACTCCTTGATTTGTCTCTCTTCTGTCTTGTTGTTGGTGTAGAGGAATGCCACCGATTTCTGTGCACTGATTTTGTATCCTGCTACTTTACTGAATTCCTGTATGAGTTCTAGCAGTTTTGGGGTGGAGTCTTTTGGGTTTTCCACATACAGTATCTTATCATCTGCAAAGAGTGAGAGGTTTGACTTCCTCTTTGCCGATTTGGATGCCTTTGATTTCTTTTTGTTGTCTGATTGCTGTGGCTAGGACTTCTAATACTACGTTGAATAGCACTGGTGAGAGTGGACATCCCTGCCGCGTTCCTGACTTTAGGGGAAAAGCTCTCGGCCTTTCCCCATTGAGAATGATATTCGCTGTAGGTTTTTCAGAGATGACTTTTATGATATTGAGGTATGTACCCTCTATCCCTATACTGTGAAGAGTTTGGATCAAGAAAGGATGTTGTACTTTGTCAAATGCTTTTTCTGCATCTATTGAGAGGATCATATGATTCTTGCTCTTTCTTTTGTTAATGTATTGTATCACGTTGATTGATTTGCGGATGTTGAACCAGCCTTGCAGCCCAGGAATAAATCCCACTTGGTCCTGGTGAATAATCCTTTTAATGTACTGTTGGAACCCATTGGCTAGTTTTTTTTGTGTGTTTGTGTGTGAGAAATTTTGCTTCCATGTTCATCAAGGATATTGGTCTGTAATTCTCTTTTTTGATGGGGTCTTTGTCTGGTTTTGGGATCAAGGTAATGCTGGCCTCATAAAATGAGTTTGGAAGTTTCCCTTCCATTTCTATTTTTTGGAACAGTTTCAGGACAATAGGTATTAATTCTTCTTGAAATGGCTGATAGAATTCCCCTGGGAAGCCATCTGGCCCTGGGCTTTTGTTTCTTGGGAGATTTTTGATGACTGTTTCAATTTCCTTAGTGGTTATAGGTCTGTTCAGGTTTTCTATTTCTTCCTGGTTCAATTTTGGTAGTTGATACATCTCTAGGCATGCACCCATTTCTTCCAGGTTATCTAATTTGCTGGCATAGAGTTGCTCATAATATGTTCTTATAATTGTTTGTATTTCTTTGGTGTTGGTTGTGATCTCTCCTCTTTCCTTCATGATTTTGTTGATTTGGGTCATTTCTCTTTTCTTCTTGATAAGTCTGGCCAGGGGTTTATCAATCTTGTTCATTCTTTCCAAGAACCAGCTCCTAGTTTCGTGGATCTGTTCTACTGTTCTTTTGGTTTCTAGTTCATTGATTTCTGCTCTGATCTTTATCATTTCTCTTCTCCTGCTGGGTTTAGGCTTTATTTGCTGTTCTTTCTCCAGCTCCTTTAGGTGTAGGGTCAGGTTGTGTATTTGAGACCTTTCTTCTTTCTTGAGAAAGGCTTGTATTGCTATATACTTTCCTCTCAGGACTGCCTTTGTTGTATCCCAAAGATTTGGAACCGTTGTGTTTTCATTTTCATTGGTTTCCATGAATTTTTTTAATTCTTCTTTAATTTCCTGGTTGACCCATTCATTCTTTAGTAGGATGCTCTTTAGCCTCCATGTATTTGAGTTCTTTCCGACTTTCCTCTTGTGGTTGAGTTCTAGTTTCAAAGCATTGTGGTCTGAAAATATGCAGGGAATGATCCCAATCTTTTGGTACCGATTGAGACCTGATTTGTGACCTGGGATGTGATCAGTTCTGGAGAATGTTCCATGGGCACTAGAGAAGAATGTGTATTCCTTTGCTTGGGGATGGAATGTTCTGAATATGTCTGTGAAGTCCATTTGGTCCAGTGTGTCATTTAAAGTCTTTATTTCCTTGTTGATCTTTGGCTTAGATGATCTGTCCATTTCAGTCAGGGGGGTGTTAAAGTCCCCCACTATTATTGTATTGTTGTCAATGTGTTTCTTTGCTTTTGTTATTAATTGCCTCACATAATTGGCTGCTCCCATGTTCGGGGCATAGATATTTTCAATTGTTAGATCTTCTTGTTGGATAGACCCTTTAAGTAGGATATAGTGTCCTTCCTCATCTCTTATTACAGTCTTTGTTTTAAAATCTAGTTTGTCTGATAGAAGGATTGCCACCCCAGCTTTCTTTTGGTGTCCATTAGCATGGTAAATGGTTTTCCACCCCCTCACTTTCAATGCGGGGGTGTCTTTGGGTCTAAAATGAGTCTCTTGCAGACAGCATATTGATGGGTCTTGTTTTTTTTTTTAATTTTTTATTGTTATGTTAATCACCATATATTACATCATTAGTTTTTGGTGCAGTGTTCCATGATTCATTGTTTGTTCATAACACCCAGTGCTCCATGCCGAACGTGCCCTCCTCAATACCCATCACCAGGCTCACCCCTCCTCCTACCCCCCCCTCTAGAACCCTCAGTTTGTTTTTCAGAGTCCATCATCTCTCATGGTTCGTCTCCCCCTCTGACATACTCCCCTTTTCTTCCTCTCCTGTTATCTTCTTCTTTTTCCTTTTTCTTAAAATATGTTGCGTTATTTGTTTCAGAAGTACAGAACTGTGATTCAACAGTCTTGCACAATTCACAGCGCTCACCGTAGCACATACCCTCCCCAATGTCTATCACCCAGCCACCCCATCCCTCCCACCCCCAACCACTCCAGTAACACTCAGTTTCTTTCCCGAGATGAAGAATTCCTCATATCAGTGAGGTCATATGATACATGTCTTTCTCTGATTGACTTATTTCACTCAGCATAACACCCTCCAGTTCCATCCACGTCGTTGCAAATGGCAAGATCTCATTCCTTTTGATCGCTGCATAATATTCCATTGTGTATATACACCACATCTTCTTTATCCATTCATCTGTCGATGGGCATCTTGGCTCTTTCCACCGTTTGGCTCTGGTGGACATTGCTGCTATAAACATTGGGGTACACGTACCCCTTCGGGTCCCTACATTTGTATCTTTGTGGTAAATACCCAGTAGTGCAATTGCTGGATCGAACGGTAGCTCTAATTTCAACTGTTTGAGGAACCTCCATACTGTTTTCCAGAGGGGTTGCACCAGCTTGCATTCCCACCAACAGTGTAGGAGGGTTCCCCTTTCTCCACATCCCCGCCAACATCGGTCGTTCCCTGACTTGTTAATTTCAGCCATTCTGACGGGTGTGAGGTGGTATCTCATGGAGGTTTTGATTTGGATTTCCCTGATGCCGAGCGATGTGGAGCACTTTTTCATGTGCCTGTTGGCCATTTGGATGTCTTCTTTGGAGAAATGTCTGTTCATGTCTTCTGCCCATTTCTTGATTGGATTATTTCTTCTTTGGGTGTTGAGTTTGATCAGTTCTTTATAGATTTTGGATACTAGCCCTTTATCTGATAGGTCATTTGCAAATATTTTCTCCCATTCTGTCGGTTGTCTTTTGGTTTTGTGGACTGTCTCTTTTGCTGTGCAAAAGCTTTTTATCTTGATGAAATCCCAAGAGTTCATTTTTGCCCTGGCTTCCCGTGCCTTTGGCGATGTTTCTAGGAAGAAGTTGCTGCGGCTAAGGTCGAAAAGGTTGCTACCTGTGTTCTCCTTTAGGATTTTGATGGACTCCTGTCTCACGTTTCGGTCTTTCAACCGTTTGGAGTCTATTTTTGTGTGTGGTGTAAGGAAATGGTCCAGTTTCATTCTTCTGCATGTGGCTGTCCAATTTTCCCAACACCATTTGTTGAAGAGACTGTCTTTTTGCCATTGGACATTCTTTCCTGCTTTGTCAAAGATAAGTTGACCATAGAGTTGAGGGTCCATTTCTGGGCTCTCGATTCTGTTCCATTGATCTATGTGTCTGTTTTTGTGCCAGTACCATACTGTCTTGATGATGACAGCTTTGTCATAGAGCTGGAAGTCCGGAATTGTGATGCCGCCAGCTTTGCTTTTCTTTTTCAGGAGTCCTCTGGCTATTCTGGGTCTCTTCTGGTTCCATACAAATTTGAGGATTATTTCTTCCATTTCTTTGAGAAAAGTGGATGGTATTTTGATGGGGATTGCACTCAATGTGTAGATTGCTCTAGGTAGCATTGACATCTTCACAATGTTGATTCTCCCAATCCATGAGCACGGAACGTTGTTCCATTTCTTTGTGTCTTCTTCCATTTCTTTCAGGAGTATTTTATAGTTTTCTGAGTACAGCTCCTTTGCCTCTTTGCTTAGATTTCTTCCTAGGGATCTAATGGTTTTGGGTGCAATTGTAAATGGGATCGACTCCTTGATTTGTCTCTCTTCTGTCTTGTTGTTGGTGTAGAGGAATGCCACCGATTTCTGTGCACTGATTTTGTATCCTGCTACTTTACTGAATTCCTGTATGAGTTCTAGCAGTTTTGGGGTGGAGTCTTTTGGGTTTTCCACATACAGTATCTTATCATCTGCAAAGAGTGAGAGGTTTGACTTCCTCTTTGCCGATTTGGATGCCTTTGATTTCTTTTTGTTGTCTGATTGCTGTGGCTAGGACTTCTAATACTACGTTGAATAGCACTGGTGAGAGTGGACATCCCTGCCGCGTTCCTGACTTTAGGGGAAAAGCTCTCGGCCTTTCCCCATTGAGAATGATATTCGCTGTAGGTTTTTCAGAGATGACTTTTATGATATTGAGGTATGTACCCTCTATCCCTATACTGTGAAGAGTTTGGATCAAGAAAGGATGTTGTACTTTGTCAAATGCTTTTTCTGCATCTATTGAGAGGATCATATGATTCTTGCTCTTTCTTTTGTTAATGTATTGTATCACGTTGATTGATTTGCGGATGTTGAACCAGCCTTGCAGCCCAGGAATAAATCCCACTTGGTCCTGGTGAATAATCCTTTTAATGTACTGTTGGAACCCATTGGCTAGTTTTTTTTGTGTGTTTGTGTGTGAGAAATTTTGCTTCCATGTTCATCAAGGATATTGGTCTGTAATTCTCTTTTTTGATGGGGTCTTTGTCTGGTTTTGGGATCAAGGTAATGCTGGCCTCATAAAATGAGTTTGGAAGTTTCCCTTCCATTTCTATTTTTTGGAACAGTTTCAGGACAATAGGTATTAATTCTTCTTGAAATGGCTGATAGAATTCCCCTGGGAAGCCATCTGGCCCTGGGCTTTTGTTTCTTGGGAGATTTTTGATGACTGTTTCAATTTCCTTAGTGGTTATAGGTCTGTTCAGGTTTTCTATTTCTTCCTGGTTCAATTTTGGTAGTTGATACATCTCTAGGCATGCACCCATTTCTTCCAGGTTATCTAATTTGCTGGCATAGAGTTGCTCATAATATGTTCTTATAATTGTTTGTATTTCTTTGGTGTTGGTTGTGATCTCTCCTCTTTCCTTCATGATTTTGTTGATTTGGGTCATTTCTCTTTTCTTCTTGATAAGTCTGGCCAGGGGTTTATCAATCTTGTTCATTCTTTCCAAGAACCAGCTCCTAGTTTCGTGGATCTGTTCTACTGTTCTTTTGGTTTCTAGTTCATTGATTTCTGCTCTGATCTTTATCATTTCTCTTCTCCTGCTGGGTTTAGGCTTTATTTGCTGTTCTTTCTCCAGCTCCTTTAGGTGTAGGGTCAGGTTGTGTATTTGAGACCTTTCTTCTTTCTTGAGAAAGGCTTGTATTGCTATATACTTTCCTCTCAGGACTGCCTTTGTTGTATCCCAAAGATTTGGAACCGTTGTGTTTTCATTTTCATTGGTTTCCATGAATTTTTTTAATTCTTCTTTAATTTCCTGGTTGACCCATTCATTCTTTAGTAGGATGCTCTTTAGCCTCCATGTATTTGAGTTCTTTCCGACTTTCCTCTTGTGGTTGAGTTCTAGTTTCAAAGCATTGTGGTCTGAAAATATGCAGGGAATGATCCCAATCTTTTGGTACCGATTGAGACCTGATTTGTGACCTGGGATGTGATCAGTTCTGGAGAATGTTCCATGGGCACTAGAGAAGAATGTGTATTCCTTTGCTTGGGGATGGAATGTTCTGAATATGTCTGTGAAGTCCATTTGGTCCAGTGTGTCATTTAAAGTCTTTATTTCCTTGTTGATCTTTGGCTTAGATGATCTGTCCATTTCAGTCAGGGGGGTGTTAAAGTCCCCCACTATTATTGTATTGTTGTCAATGTGTTTCTTTGCTTTTGTTATTAATTGCCTCACATAATTGGCTGCTCCCATGTTCGGGGCATAGATATTTTCAATTGTTAGATCTTCTTGTTGGATAGACCCTTTAAGTAGGATATAGTGTCCTTCCTCATCTCTTATTACAGTCTTTGTTTTAAAATCTAGTTTGTCTGATAGAAGGATTGCCACCCCAGCTTTCTTTTGGTGTCCATTAGCATGGTAAATGGTTTTCCACCCCCTCACTTTCAATGCGGGGGTGTCTTTGGGTCTAAAATGAGTCTCTTGCAGACAGCATATTGATGGGTCTTGTTTTTTTTTTTAATTTTTTATTGTTATGTTAATCACCATATATTACATCATTAGTTTTTGGTGCAGTGTTCCATGATTCATTGTTTGTTCATAACACCCAGTGCTCCATGCCGAACGTGCCCTCCTCAATACCCATCACCAGGCTCACCCCTCCTCCTACCCCCCCCTCTAGAACCCTCAGTTTGTTTTTCAGAGTCCATCATCTCTCATGGTTCGTCTCCCCCTCTGACATACTCCCCTTTTCTTCCTCTCCTGTTATCTTCTTCTTTTTCCTTTTTCTTAAAATATGTTGCGTTATTTGTTTCAGAAGTACAGAACTGTGATTCAACAGTCTTGCACAATTCACAGCGCTCACCGTAGCACATACCCTCCCCAATGTCTATCACCCAGCCACCCCATCCCTCCGACCCCCAACCACTCCAGTAACACTCAGTTTCTTTCCCGAGATGAAGAATTCCTCATATCAGTGAGGTCATATGATACATGTCTTTCTCTGATTGACTTATTTCACTCAGCATAACACCCTCCAGTTCCATCCACGTCGTTGCAAATGGCAAGATCTCATTCCTTTTGATCGCTGCATAATATTCCATTGTGTATATACACCACATCTTCTTTATCCATTCATCTGTCGATGGGCATCTTGGCTCTTTCCACCGTTTGGCTCTGGTGGACATTGCTGCTATAAACATTGGGGTACACGTACCCCTTCGGGTCCCTACATTTGTATCTTTGTGGTAAATACCCAGTAGTGCAATTGCTGGATCGAACGGTAGCTCTAATTTCAACTGTTTGAGGAACCTCCATACTGTTTTCCAGAGGGGTTGCACCAGCTTGCATTCCCACCAACAGTGTAGGAGGGTTCCCCTTTCTCCACATCCCCGCCAACATCGGTCGTTCCCTGACTTGTTAATTTCAGCCATTCTGACGGGTGTGAGGTGGTATCTCATGGAGGTTTTGATTTGGATTTCCCTGATGCCGAGCGATGTGGAGCACTTTTTCATGTGCCTGTTGGCCATTTGGATGTCTTCTTTGGAGAAATGTCTGTTCATGTCTTCTGCCCATTTCTTGATTGGATTATTTCTTCTTTGGGTGTTGAGTTTGATCAGTTCTTTATAGATTTTGGATACTAGCCCTTTATCTGATAGGTCATTTGCAAATATTTTCTCCCATTCTGTCGGTTGTCTTTTGGTTTTGTGGACTGTCTCTTTTGCTGTGCAAAAGCTTTTTATCTTGATGAAATCCCAAGAGTTCATTTTTGCCCTGGCTTCCCGTGCCTTTGGCGATGTTTCTAGGAAGAAGTTGCTGCGGCTAAGGTCGAAAAGGTTGCTACCTGTGTTCTCCTTTAGGATTTTGATGGACTCCTGTCTCACGTTTCGGTCTTTCAACCGTTTGGAGTCTATTTTTGTGTGTGGTGTAAGGAAATGGTCCAGTTTCATTCTTCTGCATGTGGCTGTCCAATTTTCCCAACACCATTTGTTGAAGAGACTGTCTTTTTGCCATTGGACATTCTTTCCTGCTTTGTCAAAGATAAGTTGACCATAGAGTTGAGGGTCCATTTCTGGGCTCTCGATTCTGTTCCATTGATCTATGTGTCTGTTTTTGTGCCAGTACCATACTGTCTTGATGATGACAGCTTTGTCATAGAGCTGGAAGTCCGGAATTGTGATGCCGCCAGCTTTGCTTTTCTTTTTCAGGAGTCCTCTGGCTATTCTGGGTCTCTTCTGGTTCCATACAAATTTGAGGATTATTTCTTCCATTTCTTTGAGAAAAGTGGATGGTATTTTGATGGGGATTGCACTCAATGTGTAGATTGCTCTAGGTAGCTTTGACATCTTCACAATGTTGATTCTCCCAATCCATGAGCACGGAACGTTGTTCCATTTCTTTGTGTCTTCTTCCATTTCTTTCAGGAGTATTTTATAGTTTTCTGAGTACAGCTCCTTTGCCTCTTTGCTTAGATTTCTTCCTAGGGATCTAATGGTTTTGGGTGCAATTGTAAATGGGATCGACTCCTTGATTTGTCTCTCTTCTGTCTTGTTGTTGGTGTAGAGGAATGCCACCGATTTCTGTGCACTGATTTTGTATCCTGCTACTTTACTGAATTCCTGTATGAGTTCTAGCAGTTTTGGGGTGGAGTCTTTTGGGTTTTCCACATACAGTATCTTATCATCTGCAAAGAGTGAGAGGTTTGACTTCCTCTTTGCCGATTTGGATGCCTTTGATTTCTTTTTGTTGTCTGATTGCTGTGGCTAGGACTTCTAATACTACGTTGAATAGCACTGGTGAGAGTGGACATCCCTGCCGCGTTCCTGACTTTAGGGGAAAAGCTCTCGGCCTTTCCCCATTGAGAATGATATTCGCTGTAGGTTTTTCATAGATGACTTTTATGATATTGAGGTATGTACCCTCTATCCCTATACTGTGAAGAGTTTGGATCAAGAAAGGATGTTGTACTTTGTCAAATGCTTTTTCTGCATCTATTGAGAGGATCATATGATTCTTGCTCTTTCTTTTGTTAATGTATTGTATCACGTTGATTGATTTGCGGATGTTGAACCAGCCTTGCAGCCCAGGAATAAATCCCACTTGGTCCTGGTGAATAATCCTTTTAATGTACTGTTGGAACCCATTGGCTAGTTTTTTTTTGTGTGTTTGTGTGTGAGAAATTTTGCTTCCATGTTCATCAAGGATATTGGTCTGTAATTCTCTTTTTTGATGGGGTCTTTGTCTGGTTTTGGGATCAAGGTATTGCTGGCCTCATAAAATGAGTTTGGAAGTTTCCCTTCCATTTCTATTTTTTGGAACAGTTTCAGGACAATAGGTATTAATTCTTCTTGAAATGGCTGATAGAATTCCCCTGGGAAGCCATCTGGCCCTGGGCTTTTGTTTCTTGGGAGATTTTTGATGACTGTTTCAATTTCCTTAGTGGTTATAGGTCTGTTCAGGTTTTCTATTTCTTCCTGGTTCAATTTTGGTAGTTGATACATCTCTAGGCATGCACCCATTTCTTCCAGGTTATCTAATTTGCTGGCATAGAGTTGCTCATAATATGTTCTTATCATTGTTTGTATTTCTTTGGTGTTGGTTGTGATCTCTCCTCTTTCCTTCATGATTTTGTTGATTTGGGTCATTTCTCTTTTGTTCTTGATAAGTCTGGCCAGGGGTTTATCAATCTTGTTCATTCTTTCCAAGAACCAGCTCCTAGTTTCGTGGATCTGTTCTACTGTTCTTTTGGTTTCTAGTTCATTGATTTCTGCTCTGATCTTTATCATTTCTCTTCTCCTGCTGGGTTTAGGCTTTATTTGCTGTTCTTTCTCCAGCTCCTTTAGGTGTAGGGTCAGGTTGTGTATTTGAGACCTTTCTTCTTTCTTGAGAAAGGCTTGTATTGCTATATACTTTCCTCTCAGGACTGCCTTTGTTGTATCCCAAAGATTTGGAACCGTTGTGTTTTCATTTTCATTGGTTTCCATGAATTTTTTTAATTCTTCTTTAATTTCCTGGTTGACCCATTCATTCTTTAGTAGGATGCTCTTTAGCCTCCATGTATTTGAGTTCTTTCCGACTTTCCTCTTGTGGTTGAGTTCTAGTTTCAAAGCATTGTGGTCTGAAAATATGCAGGGAATGATCCCAATCTTTTGGTACCGATTGAGACCTGATTTGTGACCTGGGATGTGATCAGTTCTGGAGAATGTTCCATGGGCACTAGAGAAGAATGTGTATTCCTTTGCTTGGGGATGGAATGTTCTGAATATGTCTGTGAAGTCCATTTGGTCCAGTGTGTCATTTAAAGTCTTTATTTCCTTGTTGATCTTTGGCTTAGATGATCTGTCCATTTCAGTCAGGGGGGTGTTAAAGTCCCCCACTATTATTGTATTGTTGTCAATGTGTTTCTTTGCTTTTGTTATTAATTGCCTCACATAATTGGCTGCTCCCATGTTCGGGGCATAGATATTTTCTATTGTTAGATCTTCTTGTTGGATAGACCCTTTAAGTAGGATATAGTGTCCTTCCTCATCTCTTATTACAGTCTTTGTTTTAAAATCTAGTTTGTCTGATAGAAGGATTGCCACCCCAGCTTTCTTTTGGTGTCCATTAGCATGGTAAATGGTTTTCCACCCCCTCACTTTCAATGCGGGGGTGTCTTTGGGTCTAAAATGAGTCTCTTGCAGACAGCATATTGATGGGTCTTGTTTTTTTTTTTAATTTTTTATTGTTATGTTAATCACCATATATTACATCATTAGTTTTTGGTGCAGTGTTCCATGATTCATTGTTTGTTCATAACACCCAGTGCTCCATGCCGAACGTGCCCTCCTCAATACCCATCACCAGGCTCACCCCTCCTCCTACCCCCCCCTCTAGAACCCTCAGTTTGTTTTTCAGAGTCCATCATCTCTCATGGTTCGTCTCCCCCTCTGACATACTCCCCTTTTCTTCCTCTCCTGTTATCTTCTTCTTTTTCCTTTTTCTTAAAATATGTTGCGTTATTTGTTTCAGAAGTACAGAACTGTGATTCAACAGTCTTGCACAATTCACAGCGCTCACCGTAGCACATACCCTCCCCAATGTCTATCACCCAGCCACCCCATCCCTCCCACCCCCAACCACTCCAGTAACACTCAGTTTCTTTCCCGAGATGAAGAATTCCTCATATCAGTGAGGTCATATGATACATGTCTTTCTCTGATTGACTTATTTCACTCAGCATAACACCCTCCAGTTCCATCCACGTCGTTGCAAATGGCAAGATCTCATTCCTTTTGATCGCTGCATAATATTCCATTGTGTATATACACCACATCTTCTTTATCCATTCATCTGTCGATGGGCATCTTGGCTCTTTCCACCGTTTGGCTCTGGTGGACATTGCTGCTATAAACATTGGGGTACACGTACCCCTTCGGGTCCCTACATTTGTATCTTTGTGGTAAATACCCAGTAGTGCAATTGCTGGATCGAACGGTAGCTCTAATTTCAACTGTTTGAGGAACCTCCATACTGTTTTCCAGAGGGGTTGCACCAGCTTGCATTCCCACCAACAGTGTAGGAGGGTTCCCCTTTCTCCACATCCCCGCCAACATCGGTCGTTCCCTGACTTGTTAATTTCAGCCATTCTGACGGGTGTGAGGTGGTATCTCATGGAGGTTTTGATTTGGATTTCCCTGATGCCGAGCGATGTGGAGCACTTTTTCATGTGCCTGTTGGCCATTTGGATGTCTTCTTTGGAGAAATGTCTGTTCATGTCTTCTGCCCATTTCTTGATTGGATTATTTCTTCTTTGGGTGTTGAGTTTGATCAGTTCTTTATAGATTTTGGATACTAGCCCTTTATCTGATAGGTCATTTGCAAATATTTTCTCCCATTCTGTCGGTTGTCTTTTGGTTTTGTGGACTGTCTCTTTTGCTGTGCAAAAGCTTTTTATCTTGATGAAATCCCAAGAGTTCATTTTTGCCCTGGCTTCCCGTGCCTTTGGCGATGTTTCTAGGAAGAAGTTGCTGCGGCTAAGGTCGAAAAGGTTGCTACCTGTGTTCTCCTTTAGGATTTTGATGGACTCCTGTCTCACGTTTCGGTCTTTCAACCGTTTGGAGTCTATTTTTGTGTGTGGTGTAAGGAAATGGTCCAGTTTCATTCTTCTGCATGTGGCTGTCCAATTTTCCCAACACCATTTGTTGAAGAGACTGTCTTTTTGCCATTGGACATTCTTTCCTGCTTTGTCAAAGATAAGTTGACCATAGAGTTGAGGGTCCATTTCTGGGCTCTCGATTCTGTTCCATTGATCTATGTGTCTGTTTTTGTGCCAGTACCATACTGTCTTGATGATGACAGCTTTGTCATAGAGCTGGAAGTCCGGAATTGTGATGCCGCCAGCTTTGCTTTTCTTTTTCAGGAGTCCTCTGGCTATTCTGGGTCTCTTCTGGTTCCATACAAATTTGAGGATTATTTCTTCCATTTCTTTGAGAAAAGTGGATGGTATTTTGATGGGGATTGCACTCAATGTGTAGATTGCTCTAGGTAGCATTGACATCTTCACAATGTTGATTCTCCCAATCCATGAGCACGGAACGTTGTTCCATTTCTTTGTGTCTTCTTCCATTTCTTTCAGGAGTGTTTTATAGTTTTCTGAGTACAGCTCCTTTGCCTCTTTGCTTAGATTTCTTCCTAGGGATCTAATGGTTTTGGGTGCAATTGTAAATGGGATCGACTCCTTGATTTGTCTCTCTTCTGTCTTGTTGTTGGTGTAGAGGAATGCCACCGATTTCTGTGCACTGATTTTGTATCCTGCTACTTTACTGAATTCCTGTATGAGTTCTAGCAGTTTTGGGGTGGAGTCTTTTGGGTTTTCCACATACAGTATCTTATCATCTGCAAAGAGTGAGAGGTTTGACTTCCTCTTTGCCGATTTGGATGCCTTTGATTTCTTTTTGTTGTCTGATTGCTGTGGCTAGGACTTCTAATACTACGTTGAATAGCACTGGTGAGAGTGGACATCCCTGCCGCGTTCCTGACTTTAGGGGAAAAGCTCTCGGCCTTTCCCCATTGAGAATGATATTCGCTGTAGGTTTTTCAGAGATGACTTTTATGATATTGAGGTATGTACCCTCTATCCCTATACTGTGAAGAGTTTGGATCAAGAAAGGATGTTGTACTTTGTCAAATGCTTTTTCTGCATCTATTGAGAGGATCATATGATTCTTGCTCTTTCTTTTGTTAATGTATTGTATCACGTTGATTGATTTGCGGATGTTGAACCAGCCTTGCAGCCCAGGAATAAATCCCACTTGGTCCTGGTGAATAATCCTTTTAATGTACTGTTGGAACCCATTGGCTAGTTTTTTTTGTGTGTTTGTGTGTGAGAAATTTTGCTTCCATGTTCATCAAGGATATTGGTCTGTAATTCTCTTTTTTGATGGGGTCTTTGTCTGGTTTTGGGATCAAGGTAATGCTGGCCTCATAAAATGAGTTTGGAAGTTTCCCTTCCATTTCTATTTTTTGGAACAGTTTCAGGACAATAGGTATTAATTCTTCTTGAAATGGCTGATAGAATTCCCCTGGGAAGCCATCTGGCCCTGGGCTTTTGTTTCTTGGGAGATTTTTGATGACTGTTTCAATTTCCTTAGTGGTTATAGGTCTGTTCAGGTTTTCTATTTCTTCCTGGTTCAATTTTGGTAGTTGATACATCTCTAGGCATGCACCCATTTCTTCCAGGTTATCTAATTTGCTGGCATAGAGTTGCTCATAATATGTTCTTATAATTGTTTGTATTTCTTTGGTGTTGGTTGTGATCTCTCCTCTTTCCTTCATGATTTTGTTGATTTGGGTCATTTCTCTTTTCTTCTTGATAAGTCTGGCCAGGGGTTTATCAATCTTGTTCATTCTTTCCAAGAACCAGCTCCTAGTTTCGTGGATCTGTTCTACTGTTCTTTTGGTTTCTAGTTCATTGATTTCTGCTCTGATCTTTATCATTTCTCTTCTCCTGCTGGGTTTAGGCTTTATTTGCTGTTCTTTCTCCAGCTCCTTTAGGTGTAGGGTCAGGTTGTGTATTTGAGACCTTTCTTCTTTCTTGAGAAAGGCTTGTATTGCTATATACTTTCCTCTCAGGACTGCCTTTGTTGTATCCCAAAGATTTGGAACCGTTGTGTTTTCATTTTCATTGGTTTCCATGAATTTTTTTAATTCTTCTTTAATTTCCTGGTTGACCCATTCATTCTTTAGTAGGATGCTCTTTAGCCTCCATGTATTTGAGTTCTTTCCGACTTTCCTCTTGTGGTTGAGTTCTAGTTTCAAAGCATTGTGGTCTGAAAATATGCAGGGAATGATCCCAATCTTTTGGTACCGATTGAGACCTGATTTGTGACCTGGGATGTGATCAGTTCTGGAGAATGTTCCATGGGCACTAGAGAAGAATGTGTATTCCTTTGCTTGGGGATGGAATGTTCTGAATATGTCTGTGAAGTCCATTTGGTCCAGTGTGTCATTTAAAGTCTTTATTTCCTTGTTGATCTTTGGCTTAGATGATCTGTCCATTTCAGTCAGGGGGGTGTTAAAGTCCCCCACTATTATTGTATTGTTGTCAATGTGTTTCTTTGCTTTTGTTATTAATTGCCTCACATAATTGGCTGCTCCCATGTTCGGGGCATAGATATTTTCAATTGTTAGATCTTCTTGTTGGATAGACCCTTTAAGTAGGATATAGTGTCCTTCCTCATCTCTTATTACAGTCTTTGTTTTAAAATCTAGTTTGTCTGATAGAAGGATTGCCACCCCAGCTTTCTTTTGGTGTCCATTAGCATGGTAAATGGTTTTCCACCCCCTCACTTTCAATGCGGGGGGGTCTTTGGGTCTAAAATGAGTCTCTTGCAGACAGCATATTGATGGGTCTTGTTTTTTTTTTTTAATTTTTTATTGTTATGTTAATCACCATATATTACATCATTAGTTTTTGGTGCAGTGTTCCATGATTCATTGTTTGTTCATAACACCCAGTGCTCCATGCCGAACGTGCCCTCCTCAATACCCATCACCAGGCTCACCCCTCCTCCTACCCCCCCCTCTAGAACCCTCAGTTTGTTTTTCAGAGTCCATCATCTCTCATGGTTCGTCTCCCCCTCTGACATACTCCCCTTTTCTTCCTCTCCTGTTATCTTCTTCTTTTTCCTTTTTCTTAAAATATGTTGCGTTATTTGTTTCAGAAGTACAGAACTGTGATTCAACAGTCTTGCACAATTCACAGCGCTCACCGTAGCACATACCCTCCCCAATGTCTATCACCCAGCCACCCCATCCCTCCCACCCCCAACCACTCCAGTAACACTCAGTTTCTTTCCCGAGATGAAGAATTCCTCATATCAGTGAGGTCATATGATACATGTCTTTCTCTGATTGACTTATTTCACTCAGCATAACACCCTCCAGTTCCATCCACGTCGTTGCAAATGGCAAGATCTCATTCCTTTTGATCGCTGCATAATATTCCATTGTGTATATACACCACATCTTCTTTATCCATTCATCTGTCGATGGGCATCTTGGCTCTTTCCACCGTTTGGCTCTGGTGGACATTGCTGCTATAAACATTGGGGTACACGTACCCCTTCGGGTCCCTACATTTGTATCTTTGTGGTAAATACCCAGTAGTGCAATTGCTGGATCGAACGGTAGCTCTAATTTCAACTGTTTGAGGAACCTCCATACTGTTTTCCAGAGGGGTTGCACCAGCTTGCATTCCCACCAACAGTGTAGGAGGGTTCCCCTTTCTCCACATCCCCGCCAACATCGGTCGTTCCCTGACTTGTTAATTTCAGCCATTCTGACGGGTGTGAGGTGGTATCTCATGGAGGTTTTGATTTGGATTTCCCTGATGCCGAGCGATGTGGAGCACTTTTTCATGTGCCTGTTGGCCATTTGGATGTCTTCTTTGGAGAAATGTCTGTTCATGTCTTCTGCCCATTTCTTGATTGGATTATTTCTTCTTTGGGTGTTGAGTTTGATCAGTTCTTTATAGATTTTGGATACTAGCCCTTTATCTGATAGGTCATTTGCAAATATTTTCTCCCATTCTGTCGGTTGTCTTTTGGTTTTGTGGACTGTCTCTTTTGCTGTGCAAAAGCTTTTTATCTTGATGAAATCCCAAGAGTTCATTTTTGCCCTGGCTTCCCGTGCCTTTGGCGATGTTTCTAGGAAGAAGTTGCTGCGGCTAAGGTCGAAAAGGTTGCTACCTGTGTTCTCCTTTAGGATTTTGATGGACTCCTGTCTCACGTTTCGGTCTTTCAACCGTTTGGAGTCTATTTTTGTGTGTGGTGTAAGGAAATGGTCCAGTTTCATTCTTCTGCATGTGGCTGTCCAATTTTCCCAACACCATTTGTTGAAGAGACTGTCTTTTTGCCATTGGACATTCTTTCCTGCTTTGTCAAAGATAAGTTGACCATAGAGTTGAGGGTCCATTTCTGGGCTCTCGATTCTGTTCCATTGATCTATGTGTCTGTTTTTGTGCCAGTACCATACTGTCTTGATGATGACAGCTTTGTCATAGAGCTGGAAGTCCGGAATTGTGATGCCGCCAGCTTTGCTTTTCTTTTTCAGGAGTCCTCTGGCTATTCTGGGTCTCTTCTGGTTCCATACAAATTTGAGGATTATTTCTTCCATTTCTTTGAGAAAAGTGGATGGTATTTTGATGGGGATTGCACTCAATGTGTAGATTGCTCTAGGTAGCATTGACATCTTCACAATGTTGATTCTCCCAATCCATGAGCACGGAACGTTGTTCCATTTCTTTGTGTCTTCTTCCATTTCTTTCAGGAGTATTTTATAGTTTTCTGAGTACAGCTCCTTTGCCTCTTTGCTTAGATTTCTTCCTAGGGATCTAATGGTTTTGGGTGCAATTGTAAATGGGATCGACTCCTTGATTTGTCTCTCTTCTGTCTTGTTGTTGGTGTAGAGGAATGCCACCGATTTCTGTGCACTGATTTTGTATCCTGCTACTTTACTGAATTCCTGTATGAGTTCTAGCAGTTTTGGGGTGGAGTCTTTTGGGTTTTCCACATACAGTATCTTATCATCTGCAAAGAGTGAGAGGTTTGACTTCCTCTTTGCCGATTTGGATGCCTTTGATTTCTTTTTGTTGTCTGATTGCTGTGGCTAGGACTTCTAATACTACGTTGAATAGCACTGGTGAGAGTGGACATCCCTGCCGCGTTCCTGACTTTAGGGGAAAAGCTCTCGGCCTTTCCCCATTGAGAATGATATTCGCTGTAGGTTTTTCAGAGATGACTTTTATGATATTGAGGTATGTACCCTCTATCCCTATACTGTGAAGAGTTTGGATCAAGAAAGGATGTTGTACTTTGTCAAATGCTTTTTCTGCATCTATTGAGAGGATCATATGATTCTTGCTCTTTCTTTTGTTAATGTATTGTATCACGTTGATTGATTTGCGGATGTTGAACCAGCCTTGCAGCCCAGGAATAAATCCCACTTGGTCCTGGTGAATAATCCTTTTAATGTACTGTTGGAACCCATTGGCTAGTTTTTTTTGTGTGTTTGTGTGTGAGAAATTTTGCTTCCATGTTCATCAAGGATATTGGTCTGTAATTCTCTTTTTTGATGGGGTCTTTGTCTGGTTTTGGGATCAAGGTAATGCTGGCCTCATAAAATGAGTTTGGAAGTTTCCCTTCCATTTCTATTTTTTGGAACAGTTTCAGGAGAATAGGTATTAATTCTTCTTGAAATGGCTGATAGAATTCCCCTGGGAAGCCATCTGGCCCTGGGCTTTTGTTTCTTGGGAGATTTTTGATGACTGTTTCAATTTCCTTAGTGGTTATAGGTCTGTTCAGGTTTTCTATTTCTTCCTGGTTCAATTTTGGTAGTTGATACATCTCTAGGCATGCACCCATTTCTTCCAGGTTATCTAATTTGCTGGCATAGAGTTGCTCATAATATGTTCTTATCATTGTTTGTATTTCTTTGGTGTTGGTTGTGATCTCTCCTCTTTCCTTCATGATTTTGTTGATTTGGGTCATTTCTCTTTTCTTCTTGATAAGTCTGGCCAGGGGTTTATCAATCTTGTTCATTCTTTCCAAGAACCAGCTCCTAGTTTCGTGGATCTGTTCTACTGTTCTTTTGGTTTCTAGTTCATTGATTTCTGCTCTGATCTTTATCATTTCTCTTCTCCTGCTGGGTTTAGGCTTTATTTGCTGTTCTTTCTCCAGCTCCTTTAGGTGTAGGGTCAGGTTGTGTATTTGAGACCTTTCTTCTTTCTTGAGAAAGGCTTGTATTGCTATATACTTTCCTCTCAGGACTGCCTTTGTTGTATCCCAAAGATTTGGAACCGTTGTGTTTTCATTTTCATTGGTTTCCATGAATTTTTTTAATTCTTCTTTAATTTCCTGGTTGACCCATTCATTCTTTAGTAGGATGCTCTTTAGCCTCCATGTATTTGAGTTCTTTCCGACTTTCCTCTTGTGGTTGAGTTCTAGTTTCAAAGCATTGTGGTCTGAAAATATGCAGGGAATGATCCCAATCTTTTGGTACCGATTGAGACCTGATTTGTGACCTGGGATGTGATCAGTTCTGGAGAATGTTCCATGGGCACTAGAGAAGAATGTGTATTCCTTTGCTTGGGGATGGAATGTTCTGAATATGTCTGTGAAGTCCATTTGGTCCAGTGTGTCATTTAAAGTCTTTATTTCCTTGTTGATCTTTGGCTTAGATGATCTGTCCATTTCAGTCAGGGGGGTGTTAAAGTCCCCCACTATTATTGTATTGTTGTCAATGTGTTTCTTTGCTTTTGTTATTAATTGCCTCACATAATTGGCTGCTCCCATGTTCGGGGCATAGATATTTTCAATTGTTAGATCTTCTTGTTGGATAGACCCTTTAAGTAGGATATAGTGTCCTTCCTCATCTCTTATTACAGTCTTTGTTTTAAAATCTAGTTTGTCTGATAGAAGGATTGCCACCCCAGCTTTCTTTTGGTGTCCATTAGCATGGTAAATGGTTTTCCACCCCCTCACTTTCAATGCGGGGGTGTCTTTGGGTCTAAAATGAGTCTCTTGCAGACAGCATATTGATGGGTCTTGTTTTTTTTTTTTAATTTTTTATTGTTATGTTAATCACCATATATTACATCATTAGTTTTTGGTGCAGTGTTCCATGATTCATTGTTTGTTCATAACACCCAGTGCTCCATGCCGAACGTGCCCTCCTCAATACCCATCACCAGGCTCACCCCTCCTCCTACCCCCCCCTCTAGAACCCTCAGTTTGTTTTTCAGAGTCCATCATCTCTCATGGTTCGTCTCCCCCTCTGACATACTCCCCTTTTCTTCCTCTCCTGTTATCTTCTTCTTTTTCCTTTTTCTTAAAATATGTTGCGTTATTTGTTTCAGAAGTACAGAACTGTGATTCAACAGTCTTGCACAATTCACAGCGCTCACCGTAGCACATACCCTCCCCAATGTCTATCACCCAGCCACCCCATCCCTCCCACCCCCAACCACTCCAGTAACACTCAGTTTCTTTCCCGAGATGAAGAATTCCTCATATCAGTGAGGTCATATGATACATGTCTTTCTCTGATTGACTTATTTCACTCAGCATAACACCCTCCAGTTCCATCCACGTCGTTGCAAATGGCAAGATCTCATTCCTTTTGATCGCTGCATAATATTCCATTGTGTATATACACCACATCTTCTTTATCCATTCATCTGTCGATGGGCATCTTGGCTCTTTCCACCGTTTGGCTCTGGTGGACATTGCTGCTATAAACATTGGGGTACACGTACCCCTTCGGGTCCCTACATTTGTATCTTTGTGGTAAATACCCAGTAGTGCAATTGCTGGATCGAACGGTAGCTCTAATTTCAACTGTTTGAGGAACCTCCATACTGTTTTCCAGAGGGGTTGCACCAGCTTGCATTCCCACCAACAGTGTAGGAGGGTTCCCCTTTCTCCACATCCCCGCCAACATCGGTCGTTCCCTGACTTGTTAATTTCAGCCATTCTGACGGGTGTGAGGTGGTATCTCATGGAGGTTTTGATTTGGATTTCCCTGATGCCGAGCGATGTGGAGCACTTTTTCATGTGCCTGTTGGCCATTTGGATGTCTTCTTTGGAGAAATGTCTGTTCATGTCTTCTGCCCATTTCTTGATTGGATTATTTCTTCTTTGGGTGTTGAGTTTGATCAGTTCTTTATAGATTTTGGATACTAGCCCTTTATCTGATAGGTCATTTGCAAATATTTTCTCCCATTCTGTCGGTTGTCTTTTGGTTTTGTGGACTGTCTCTTTTGCTGTGCAAAAGCTTTTTATCTTGATGAAATCCCAAGAGTTCATTTTTGCCCTGGCTTCCCGTGCCTTTGGCGATGTTTCTAGGAAGAAGTTGCTGCGGCTAAGGTCGAAAAGGTTGCTACCTGTGTTCTCCTTTAGGATTTTGATGGACTCCTGTCTCACGTTTCGGTCTTTCAACCGTTTGGAGTCTATTTTTGTGTGTGGTGTAAGGAAATGGTCCAGTTTCATTCTTCTGCATGTGGCTGTCCAATTTTCCCAACACCATTTGTTGAAGAGACTGTCTTTTTGCCATTGGACATTCTTTCCTGCTTTGTCAAAGATAAGTTGACCATAGAGTTGAGGGTCCATTTCTGGGCTCTCGATTCTGTTCCATTGATCTATGTGTCTGTTTTTGTGCCAGTACCATACTGTCTTGATGATGACAGCTTTGTCATAGAGCTGGAAGTCCGGAATTGTGATGCCGCCAGCTTTGCTTTTCTTTTTCAGGAGTCCTCTGGCTATTCTGGGTCTCTTCTGGTTCCATACAAATTTGAGGATTATTTCTTCCATTTCTTTGAGAAAAGTGGATGGTATTTTGATGGGGATTGCACTCAATGTGTAGATTGCTCTAGGTAGCATTGACATCTTCACAATGTTGATTCTCCCAATCCATGAGCACGGAACGTTGTTCCATTTCTTTGTGTCTTCTTCCATTTCTTTCAGGAGTATTTTATAGTTTTCTGAGTACAGCTCCTTTGCCTCTTTGCTTAGATTTCTTCCTAGGGATCTAATGGTTTTGGGTGCAATTGTAAATGGGATCGACTCCTTGATTTGTCTCTCTTCTGTCTTGTTGTTGGTGTAGAGGAATGCCACCGATTTCTGTGCACTGATTTTGTATCCTGCTACTTTACTGAATTCCTGTATGAGTTCTAGCAGTTTTGGGGTGGAGTCTTTTGGGTTTTCCACATACAGTATCTTATCATCTGCAAAGAGTGAGAGGTTTGACTTCCTCTTTGCCGATTTGGATGCCTTTGATTTCTTTTTGTTGTCTGATTGCTGTGGCTAGGACTTCTAATACTACGTTGAATAGCACTGGTGAGAGTGGACATCCCTGCCGCGTTCCTGACTTTAGGGGAAAAGCTCTCGGCCTTTCCCCATTGAGAATGATATTCGCTGTAGGTTTTTCAGAGATGACTTTTATGATATTGAGGTATGTACCCTCTATCCCTATACTGTGAAGAGTTTGGATCAAGAAAGGATGTTGTACTTTGTCAAATGCTTTTTCTGCATCTATTGAGAGGATCATATGATTCTTGCTCTTTCTTTTGTTAATGTATTGTATCACGTTGATTGATTTGCGGATGTTGAACCAGCCTTGCAGCCCAGGAATAAATCCCACTTGGTCCTGGTGAATAATCCTTTTAATGTACTGTTGGAACCCATTGGCTAGTTTTTTTTGTGTGTTTGTGTGTGAGAAATTTTGCTTCCATGTTCATCAAGGATATTGGTCTGTAATTCTCTTTTTTGATGGGGTCTTTGTCTGGTTTTGGGATCAAGGTAATGCTGGCCTCATAAAAAGAGTTTGGAAGTTTCCCTTCCATTTCTATTTTTTGGAACAGTTTCAGGACAATAGGTATTAATTCTTCTTGAAATGGCTGATAGAATTCCCCTGGGAAGCCATCTGGCCCTGGGCTTTTGTTTCTTGGGAGATTTTTGATGACTGTTTCAATTTCCTTAGTGGTTATAGGTCTGTTCAGGTTTTCTATTTCTTCCTGGTTTAATTTTGGTAGTTGATACATCTCTAGGCATGCACCCATTTCTTCCAGGTTATCTAATTTGCTGGCATAGAGTTGCTCATAATATGTTCTTATAATTGTTTGTATTTCTTTGGTGTTGGTTGTGATCTCTCCTCTTTCCTTCATGATTTTGTTGATTTGGGTAATTTCTCTTTTCTTCTTGATAAGTCTGGCCAGGGGTTTATCAATCTTGTTCATTCTTTCCAAGAACCAGCTCCTAGTTTCGTGGATCTGTTCTACTGTTCTTTTGGTTTCTAGTTCATTGATTTCTGCTCTGATCTTTATCATTTCTCTTCTCCTGCTGGGTTTAGGCTTTATTTGCTGTTCTTTCTCCAGCTCCTTTAGGTGTAGGGTCAGGTTGTGTATTTGAGACCTTTCTTCTTTCTTGAGAAAGGCTTGTATTGCTATATACTTTCCTCTCAGGACTGCCTTTGTTGTATCCCAAAGATTTGGAACCGTTGTGTTTTCATTTTCATTGGTTTCCATGAATTTTTTTAATTCTTCTTTAATTTCCTGGTTGACCCATTCATTCTTTAGTAGGATGCTCTTTAGCCTCCATGTATTTGAGTTCTTTCCGACTTTCCTCTTGTGGTTGAGTTCTAGTTTCAAAGCATTGTGGTCTGAAAATATGCAGGGAATGATCCCAATCTTTTGGTACCGATTGAGACCTGATTTGTGACCTGGGATGTGATCAGTTCTGGAGAATGTTCCATGGGCACTAGAGAAGAATGTGTATTCCTTTGCTTGGGGATGGAATGTTCTGAATATGTCTGTGAAGTCCATTTGGTCCAGTGTGTCATTTAAAGTCTTTATTTCCTTGTTGATCTTTGGCTTAGATGATCTGTCCATTTCAGTCAGGGGGGTGTTAAAGTCTCCCACTATTATTGTATTGTTGTCAATGTGTTTCTTTGCTTCTGTTATTAATTGCCTCACATAATTGGCTGCTCCCATGTTCGGGGCATAGATATTTTCAATTGTTAGATCTTCTTGTTGGATAGACCCTTTAAGTAGGATATAGTGTCCTTCCTCATCTCTTATTACAGTCTTTGTTTTAAAATCTAGTTTGTCTGATAGAAGGATTGCCACCCCAGCTTTCTTTTGGTGTCCATTAGCATGGTAAATGGTTTTCCACCCCCTCACTTTCAATGCGGGGGTGTCTTTGGGTCTAAAATGAGTCTCTTGCAGACAGCATATTGATGGGTCTTGTTTTTTTTTTTTAATTTTTTATTGTTATGTTAATCACCATATATTACATCATTAGTTTTTGGTGCAGTGTTCCATGATTCATTGTTTGTTCATAACACCCAGTGCTCCATGCCGAACGTGCCCTCCTCAATACCCATCACCAGGCTCACCCCTCCTCCTACCCCCCCTTCTAGAACCCTCAGTTTGTTTTTCAGAGTCCATCATCTCTCATGGTTCGTCTCCCCCTCTGACATACTCCCCTTTTCTTCCTCTCCTGTTATCTTCTTCTTTTTCCTTTTTCTTAAAATATGTTGCGTTATTTGTTTCAGAAGTACAGAACTGTGATTCAACAGTCTTGCACAATTCACAGCGCTCACCGTAGCACATACCCTCCCCAATGTCTATCACCCAGCCACCCCATCCCTCCCACCCCCAACCACTCCAGTAACACTCAGTTTCTTTCCCGAGATGAAGAATTCCTCATATCAGTGAGGTCATATGATACATGTCTTTCTCTGATTGACTTATTTCACTCAGCATAACACCCTCCAGTTCCATCCACGTCGTTGCAAATGGCAAGATCTCATTCCTTTTGATCGCTGCATAATATTCCATTGTGTATATACACCACATCTTCTTTATCCATTCATCTGTCGATGGGCATCTTGGCTCTTTCCACCGTTTGGCTCTGGTGGACATTGCTGCTATAAACATTGGGGTACACGTACCCCTTCGGGTCCCTACATTTGTATCTTTGTGGTAAATACCCAGTAGTGCAATTGCTGGATCGAACGGTAGCTCTAATTTCAACTGTTTGAGGAACCTCCATACTGTTTTCCAGAGGGGTTGCACCAGCTTGCATTCCCACCAACAGTGTAGGAGGGTTCCCCTTTCTCCACATCCCCGCCAACATCGGTCGTTCCCTGACTTGTTAATTTCAGCCATTCTGACGGGTGTGAGGTGGTATCTCATGGAGGTTTTGATTTGGATTTCCCTGATGCCGAGCGATGTGGAGCACTTTTTCATGTGCCTGTTGGCCATTTGGATGTCTTCTTTGGAGAAATGTCTGTTCATGTCTTCTGCCCATTTCTTGATTGGATTATTTCTTCTTTGGGTGTTGAGTTTGATCAGTTCTTTATAGATTTTGGATACTAGCCCTTTATCTGATAGGTCATTTGCAAATATTTTCTCCCATTCTGTCGGTTGTCTTTTGGTTTTGTGGACTGTCTCTTTTGCTGTGCAAAAGCTTTTTATCTTGATGAAATCCCAAGAGTTCATTTTTGCCCTGGCTTCCCGTGCCTTTGGCGATGTTTCTAGGAAGAAGTTGCTGCGGCTAAGGTCGAAAAGGTTGCTACCTGTGTTCTCCTTTAGGATTTTGATGGACTCCTGTCTCACGTTTCGGTCTTTCAACCGTTTGGAGTCTATTTTTGTGTGTGGTGTAAGGAAATGGTCCAGTTTCATTCTTCTGCATGTGGCTGTCCAATTTTCCCAACACCATTTGTTGAAGAGACTGTCTTTTTGCCATTGGACATTCTTTCCTGCTTTGTCAAAGATAAGTTGACCATAGAGTTGAGGGTCCATTTCTGGGCTCTCGATTCTGTTCCATTGATCTATGTGTCTGTTTTTGTGCCAGTACCATACTGTCTTGATGATGACAGCTTTGTCATAGAGCTGGAAGTCCGGAATTGTGATGCCGCCAGCTTTGCTTTTCTTTTTCAGGAGTCCTCTGGCTATTCTGGGTCTCTTCTGGTTCCATACAAATTTGAGGATTATTTGTTCCATTTCTTTGAGAAAAGTGGATGGTATTTTGATGGGGATTGCACTCAATGTGTAGATTGCTCTAGGTAGCATTGACATCTTCACAATGTTGATTCTCCCAATCCATGAGCACGGAACGTTGTTCCATTTCTTTGTGTCTTCTTCCATTTCTTTCAGGAGTATTTTATAGTTTTCTGAGTACAGCTCCTTTGCCTCTTTGCTTAGATTTCTTCCTAGGGATCTAATGGTTTTGGGTGCAATTGTAAATGGGATCGACTCCTTGATTTGTCTCTCTTCTGTCTTGTTGTTGGTGTAGAGGAATGCCACCGATTTCTGTGCACTGATTTTGTATCCTGCTACTTTACTGAATTCCTGTATGAGTTCTAGCAGTTTTGGGGTGGAGTCTTTTGGGTTTTCCACATACAGTATCTTATCATCTGCAAAGAGTGAGAGGTTTGACTTCCTCTTTGCCGATTTGGATGCCTTTGATTTCTTTTTGTTGTCTGATTGCTGTGGCTAGGACTTCTAATACTACGTTGAATAGCACTGGTGAGAGTGGACATCCCTGCCGCGTTCCTGACTTTAGGGGAAAAGCTCTCGGCCTTTCCCCATTGAGAATGATATTCGCTGTAGGTTTTTCAGAGATGACTTTTATGATATTGAGGTATGTACCCTCTATCCCTATACTGTGAAGAGTTTGGATCAAGAAAGGATGTTGTACTTTGTCAAATGCTTTTTCTGCATCTATTGAGAGGATCATATGATTCTTGCTCTTTCTTTTGTTAATGTATTGTATCACGTTGATTGATTTGCGGATGTTGAACCAGCCTTGCAGCCCAGGAATAAATCCCACTTGGTCCTGGTGAATAATCCTTTTAATGTACTGTTGGAACCCATTGGCTAGTTTTTTTTGTGTGTTTGTGTGTGAGAAATTTTGCTTCCATGTTCATCAAGGATATTGGTCTGTAATTCTCTTTTTTGATGGGGTCTTTGTCTGGTTTTGGGATCAAGGTATTGCTGGCCTCATAAAATGAGTTTGGAAGTTTCCCTTCCATTTCTATTTTTTGGAACAGTTTCAGGACAATAGGTATTAATTCTTCTTGAAATGGCTGATAGAATTCCCCTGGGAAGCCATCTGGCCCTGGGCTTTTGTTTCTTGGGAGATTTTTGATGACTGTTTCAATTTCCTTAGTGGTTATAGGTCTGTTCAGGTTTTCTATTTCTTCCTGGTTCAATTTTGGTAGTTGATACATCTCTAGGCATGCACCCATTTCTTCCAGGTTATCTAATTTGCTGGCATAGAGTTGCTCATAATATGTTCTTATCATTGTTTGTATTTCTTTGGTGTTGGTTGTGATCTCTCCTCTTTCCTTCATGATTTTGTTGATTTGGGTCATTTCTCTTTTGTTCTTGATAAGTCTGGCCAGGGGTTTATCAATCTTGTTCATTCTTTCCAAGAACCAGCTCCTAGTTTCGTGGATCTGTTCTACTGTTCTTTTGGTTTCTAGTTCATTGATTTCTGCTCTGATCTTTATCATTTCTCTTCTCCTGCTGGGTTTAGGCTTTATTTGCTGTTCTTTCTCCAGCTCCTTTAGGTGTAGGGTCAGGTTGTGTATTTGAGACCTTTCTTCTTTCTTGAGAAAGGCTTGTATTGCTATATACTTTCCTCTCAGGACTGCCTTTGTTGTATCCCAAAGATTTGGAACCGTTGTGTTTTCATTTTCATTGGTTTCCATGAATTTTTTTAATTCTTCTTTAATTTCCTGGTTGACCCATTCATTCTTTAGTAGGATGCTCTTTAGCCTCCATGTATTTGAGTTCTTTCCGACTTTCCTCTTGTGGTTGAGTTCTAGTTTCAAAGCATTGTGGTCTGAAAATATGCAGGGAATGATCCCAATCTTTTGGTACCGATTGAGACCTGATTTGTGACCTGGGATGTGATCAGTTCTGGAGAATGTTCCATGGGCACTAGAGAAGAATGTGTATTCCTTTGCTTGGGGATGGAATGTTCTGAATATGTCTGTGAAGTCCATTTGGTCCAGTGTGTCATTTAAAGTCTTTATTTCCTTGTTGATCTTTGGCTTAGATGATCTGTCCATTTCAGTCAGGGGGGTGTTAAAGTCCCCCACTATTATTGTATTGTTGTCAATGTGTTTCTTTGCTTTTGTTATTAATTGCCTCACATAATTGGCTGCTCCCATGTTCGGGGCATAGATATTTTCAATTGTTAGATCTTCTTGTTGGATAGACCCTTTAAGTAGGATATAGTGTCCTTCCTCATCTCTTATTACAGTCTTTGTTTTAAAATCTAGTTTGTCTGATAGAAGGATTGCCACCCCAGCTTTCTTTTGGTGTCCATTAGCATGGTAAATGGTTTTCCACCCCCTCACTTTCAATGCGGGGGTGTCTTTGGGTCTAAAATGAGTCTCTTGCAGACAGCATATGGATGGGTCTTGTTTTTTTTTTTAATTTTTTATTGTTATGTTAATCACCATATATTACATCATTAGTTTTTGGTGCAGTGTTCCATGATTCATTGTTTGTTCATAACACCCAGTGCTCCATGCCGAACGTGCCCTCCTCAATACCCATCACCAGGCTCACCCCTCCTCCTACCCCCCCCTCTAGAACCCTCAGTTTGTTTTTCAGAGTCCATCATCTCTCATGGTTCGTCTCCCCCTCTGACATACTCCCCTTTTCTTCCTCTCCTGTTATCTTCTTCTTTTTCCTTTTTCTTAAAATATGTTGCGTTATTTGTTTCAGAAGTACAGAACTGTGATTCAACAGTCTTGCACAATTCACAGCGCTCACCGTAGCACATACCCTCCCCAATGTCTATCACCCAGCCACCCCATCCCTCCGACCCCCAACCACTCCAGTAACACTCAGTTTCTTTCCCGAGATGAAGAATTCCTCATATCAGTGAGGTCATATGATACATGTCTTTCTCTGATTGACTTATTTCACTCAGCATAACACCCTCCAGTTCCATCCACGTCGTTGCAAATGGCAAGATCTCATTCCTTTTGATCGCTGCATAATATTCCATTGTGTATATACACCACATCTTCTTTATCCATTCATCTGTCGATGGGCATCTTGGCTCTTTCCACCGTTTGGCTCTGGTGGACATTGCTGCTATAAACATTGGGGTACACGTACCCCTTCGGGTCCCTACATTTGTATCTTTGTGGTAAATACCCAGTAGTGCAATTGCTGGATCGAACGGTAGCTCTAATTTCAACTGTTTGAGGAACCTCCATACTGTTTTCCAGAGGGGTTGCACCAGCTTGCATTCCCACCAACAGTGTAGGAGGGTTCCCCTTTCTCCACATCCCCGCCAACATCGGTCGTTCCCTGACTTGTTAATTTCAGCCATTCTGACGGGTGTGAGGTGGTATCTCATGGAGGTTTTGATTTGGATTTCCCTGATGCCGAGCGATGTGGAGCACTTTTTCATGTGCCTGTTGGCCATTTGGATGTCTTCTTTGGAGAAATGTCTGTTCATGTCTTCTGCCCATTTCTTGATTGGATTATTTCTTCTTTGGGTGTTGAGTTTGATCAGTTCTTTATAGATTTTGGATACTAGCCCTTTATCTGATAGGTCATTTGCAAATATTTTCTCCCATTCTGTCGGTTGTCTTTTGGTTTTGTGGACTGTCTCTTTTGCTGTGCAAAAGCTTTTTATCTTGATGAAATCCCAAGAGTTCATTTTTGCCCTGGCTTCCCGTGCCTTTGGCGATGTTTCTAGGAAGAAGTTGCTGCGGCTAAGGTCGAAAAGGTTGCTACCTGTGTTCTCCTTTAGGATTTTGATGGACTCCTGTCTCACGTTTCGGTCTTTCAACCGTTTGGAGTCTATTTTTGTGTGTGGTGTAAGGAAATGGTCCAGTTTCATTCTTCTGCATGTGGCTGTCCAATTTTCCCAACACCATTTGTTGAAGAGACTGTCTTTTTGCCATTGGACATTCTTTCCTGCTTTGTCAAAGATAAGTTGACCATAGAGTTGAGGGTCCATTTCTGGGCTCTCGATTCTGTTCCATTGATCTATGTGTCTGTTTTTGTGCCAGTACCATACTGTCTTGATGATGACAGCTTTGTCATAGAGCTGGAAGTCCGGAATTGTGATGCCGCCAGCTTTGCTTTTCTTTTTCAGGAGTCCTCTGGCTATTCTGGGTCTCTTCTGGTTCCATACAAATTTGAGGATTATTTCTTCCATTTCTTTGAGAAAAGTGGATGGTATTTTGATGGGGATTGCACTCAATGTGTAGATTGCTCTAGGTAGCTTTGACATCTTCACAATGTTGATTCTCCCAATCCATGAGCACGGAACGTTGTTCCATTTCTTTGTGTCTTCTTCCATTTCTTTCAGGAGTATTTTATAGTTTTCTGAGTACAGCTCCTTTGCCTCTTTGCTTAGATTTCTTCCTAGGGATCTAATGGTTTTGGGTGCAATTGTAAATGGGATCGACTCCTTGATTTGTCTCTCTTCTGTCTTGTTGTTGGTGTAGAGGAATGCCACCGATTTCTGTGCACTGATTTTGTATCCTGCTACTTTACTGAATTCCTGTATGAGTTCTAGCAGGTTTGGGGTGGAGTCTTTTGGGTTTTCCACATACAGTATCTTATCATCTGCAAAGAGTGAGAGGTTTGACTTCCTCTTTGCCGATTTGGATGCCTTTGATTTCTTTTTGTTGTCTGATTGCTGTGGCTAGGACTTCTAATACTACGTTGAATAGCACTGGTGAGAGTGGACATCCCTGCCGCGTTCCTGACTTTAGGGGAAAAGCTCTCGGCCTTTCCCCATTGAGAATGATATTCGCTGTAGGTTTTTCAGAGATGACTTTTATGATATTGAGGTATGTACCCTCTATCCCTATACTGTGAAGAGTTTGGATCAAGAAAGGATGTTGTACTTTGTCAAATGCTTTTTCTGCATCTATTGAGAGGATCATATGATTCTTGCTCTTTCTTTTGTTAATGTATTGTATCACGTTGATTGATTTGCGGATGTTGAACCAGCCTTGCAGCCCAGGAATAAATCCCACTTGGTCCTGGTGAATAATCCTTTTAATGTACTGTTGGAACCCATTGGCTAGTTTTTTTTGTGTGTTTGTGTGTGAGAAATTTTGCTTCCATGTTCATCAAGGATATTGGTCTGTAATTCTCTTTTTTGATGGGGTCTTTGTCTGGTTTTGGGATCAAGGTATTGCTGGCCTCATAAAATGAGTTTGGAAGTTTCCCTTCCATTTCTATTTTTTGGAACAGTTTCAGGACAATAGGTATTAATTCTTCTTGAAATGGCTGATAGAATTCCCCTGGGAAGCCATCTGGCCCTGGGCTTTTGTTTCTTGGGAGATTTTTGATGACTGTTTCAATTTCCTTAGTGGTTATAGGTCTGTTCAGGTTTTCTATTTCTTCCTGGTTCAATTTTGGTAGTTGATACATCTCTAGGCATGCACCCATTTCTTCCAGGTTATCTAATTTGCTGGCATAGAGTTGCTCATAATATGTTCTTATCATTGTTTGTATTTCTTTGGTGTTGGTTGTGATCTCTCCTCTTTCCTTCATGATTTTGTTGATTTGGGTCATTTCTCTTTTGTTCTTGATAAGTCTGGCCAGGGGTTTATCAATCTTGTTCATTCTTTCCAAGAACCAGCTCCTAGTTTCGTGGATCTGTTCTACTGTTCTTTTGGTTTCTAGTTCATTGATTTCTGCTCTGATCTTTATCATTTCTCTTCTCCTGCTGGGTTTAGGCTTTATTTGCTGTTCTTTCTCCAGCTCCTTTAGGTGTAGGGTCAGGTTGTGTATTTGAGACCTTTCTTCTTTCTTGAGAAAGGCTTGTATTGCTATATACTTTCCTCTCAGGACTGCCTTTGTTGTATCCCAAAGATTTGGAACCGTTGTGTTTTCATTTTCATTGGTTTCCATGAATTTTTTTAATTCTTCTTTAATTTCCTGGTTGACCCATTCATTCTTTAGTAGGATGCTCTTTAGCCTCCATGTATTTGAGTTCTTTCCGACTTTCCTCTTGTGGTTGAGTTCTAGTTTCAAAGCATTGTGGTCTGAAAATATGCAGGGAATGATCCCAATCTTTTGGTACCGATTGAGACCTGATTTGTGACCTGGGATGTGATCAATTCTGGAGAATGTTCCATGGGCACTAGAGAAGAATGTGTATTCCTTTGCTTGGGGATGGAATGTTCTGAATATGTCTGTGAAGTCCATTTGGTCCAGTGTGTCATTTAAAGTCTTTATTTCCTTGTTGATCTTTGGCTTAGATGATCTGTCCATTTCAGTCAGGGGGGTGTTAAAGTCCCCCACTATTATTGTATTGTTGTCAATGTGTTTCTTTGCTTTTGTTATTAATTGCCTTATATAGTTGGCTGCTCCCATGTTCGGGGCATAGATATTTTCTATTGTTAGATCTTCTTGTTGGATAGACCCTTTAAGTAGGATATAGTGTCCTTCCTCATCTCTTATTACAGTCTTTGTTTTAAAATCTAGTTTGTCTGATAGAAGGATTGCCACCCCAGCTTTCTTTTGGTGTCCATTAGCATGGTAAATGGTTTTCCACCCCCTCACTTTCAATGCGGGGGTGTCTTTGGGTCTAAAATGAGTCTCTTGCAGACAGCATATTGATGGGTCTTGTTTTTTTTTTTAATTTTTTATTGTTATGTTAATCACCATATATTACATCATTAGTTTTTGGTGCAGTGTTCCATGATTCATTGTTTGTTCATAACACCCAGTGCTCCATGCCGAACGTGCCCTCCTCAATACCCATCACCAGGCTCACCCCTCCTCCTACCCCCCCCCTCTAGAACCCTCAGTTTGTTTCTCAGAGTCCATCATCTCTCATGGTTCGTCTCCCCCTCTGACATACTCCCCTTTTCTTCCTCTCCTGTTATCTTCTTCTTTTTCTTTTTTCTTAAAATATGTTGCGTTATTTGTTTCAGAAGTACAGAACTGTGATTCAACAGTCTTGCACAATTCACAGCGCTCACCGTAGCACATACCCTCCCCAATGTCTATCACCCAGCCACCCCATCCCTCCCACCCCCACCACTCCAGTAACACTCAGTTTCTTTCCCGAGATGAAGAATTCCTCATATCAGTGAGGTCATATGATACATGTCTTTCTCTGATTGACTTATTTCACTCAGCATAACACCCTCCAGTTCCATCCACGTCGTTGCAAATGGCAAGATCTCATTCCTTTTGATCGCTGCATAATATTCCATTGTGTATATACACCACATCTTCTTTATCCATTCATCTGTCGATGGGCATCTTGGCTCTTTCCACCGTTTGGCTCTGGTGGACATTGCTGCTATAAACATTGGGGTACACGTACCCCTTCGGGTCCCTACATTTGTATCTTTGTGGTAAATACCCAGTAGTGCAATTGCTGGATCGAACGGTAGCTCTAATTTCAACTGTTTGAGGAACCTCCATACTGTTTTCCAGAGGGGTTGCACCAGCTTGCATTCCCACCAACAGTGTAGGAGGGTTCCCCTTTCTCCACATCCCCGCCAACATCTGTCGTTCCCTGACTTGTTAATTTCAGCCATTCTGACGGGTGTGAGGTGGTATCTCATGGAGGTTTTGATTTGGATTTCCCTGATGCCGAGCGATGTGGAGCACTTTTTCATGTGCCTGTTGGCCATTTGGATGTCTTCTTTGGAGAAATGTCTGTTCATGTCTTCTGCCCATTTCTTGATTGGATTATTTCTTCTTTGGGTGTTGAGTTTGATCAGTTCTTTATAGATTTTGGATACTAGCCCTTTATCTGATAGGTCATTTGCAAATATTTTCTCCCATTCTGTCGGTTGTCTTTTGGTTTTGTGGACTGTTTCTTTTGCTGTGCAAAAGCTTTTTATCTTGATGAAATCCCAAGAGTTCATTTTTGCCCTGGCTTCCCGTGCCTTTGGCGATGTTTCTAGGAAGAAGTTGCTGCGGCTAAGGTCGAAAAGGTTGCTACCTGTGTTCTCCTTTAGGATTTTGATGGACTCCTGTCTCACGTTTCGGTCTTTCAACCGTTTGGAGTCTATTTTTGTGTGTGGTGTAAGGAAATGGTCCAGTTTCATTCTTCTGCATGTGGCTGTCCAATTTTCCCAACACCATTTGTTGAAGAGACTGTCTTTTTGCCATTGGACATTCTTTCCTGCTTTGTCAAAGATAAGTTGACCATAGAGTTGAGGGTCCATTTCTGGGCTCTCGATTCTGTTCCATTGATCTATGTGTCTGTTTTTGTGCCAGTACCATACTGTCTTGATGATGACAGCTTTGTCATAGAGCTGGAAGTCCGGAATTGTGATGCCGCCAGCTTTGCTTTTCTTTTTCAGGAGTCCTCTGGCTATTCTGGGTCTCTTCTGGTTCCATACAAATTTGAGGATTATTTCTTCCATTTCTTTGAGAAAAGTGGATGGTATTTTGATGGGGATTGCACTCAATGTGTAGATTGCTCTAGGTAGCATTGACATCTTCACAATGTTGATTCTCCCAATCCATGAGCACGGAACGTTGTTCCATTTCTTTGTGTCTTCTTCCATTTCTTTCATGAGTATTTTATAGTTTTCTGAGTACAGCTCCTTTGCCTCTTTGCTTAGATTTCTTCCTAGGGATCTAATGGTTTTGGGTGCAATTGTAAATGGGATCGACTCCTTGATTTGTCTCTCTTCTGTCTTGTTGTTGGTGTAGAGGAATGCCACCGATTTCTGTGCACTGATGTTGTATCCTGCTACTTTACTGAATTCCTGTATGAGTTCTAGCAGGTTTGGGGTGGAGTCTTTTGGGTTTTCCCCATACAGTATCTTATCATCTGCAAAGAGTGAGAGGTTTGACTTCCTCTTTGCCGATTTGGATGCCTTTGATTTCTTTTTGTTGTCTGATTGCTGTGGCTAGGACTTCTAATACTACGTTGAATAGCACTGGTGAGAGTGGACATCCCTGCCGCGTTCCTGACTTTAGGGGAAAAGCTCTCGGCCTTTCCCCATTGAGAATGATATTCGCTGTAGGTTTTTCATAGATGGCTTTTATGATATTGAGGTATGTACCCTCTATCCCTATACTGTGAAGAGTTTGGATCAAGAAAGGATGTGGTACTTTGTCAAATGCTTTTTCTGCAGCTATTGAGAGGATCATATGATTCTTGCTCTTTCTTTTGTTAATGTATTGTATCACGTTGATTGATTTGCGGATGTTGAACCAGCCTTGCAGCCCAGGAATAAATCCCACTTGGTCCTGGTGAATAATCCTTTTAATGTACTGTTGGAACCCATTGGCTAGTTTTTGTGTGTGTGTGTGTGTGAGTAATTTTGCTTCCATGTTCATCAAGGATATTGGTCTGTAATTCTCTTTTTTGATGGGGTCTTTGTCTGGTTTTGGGATCAAGGTAATGCTGGCCTCATAAAATGAGTTTGGAAGTTTCCCTTCCATTGCTATTTTTTGGAACAGTTTCAGGAGAATAGGTATTAATTCTTCTTGAAATGGCTGATAGAATTCCCCTGCGAAGCCATCTGGCCCTGGGCTTTTGTTTCTTGGGAGATTTTTGATGACTCTTTCAATTTCCTTAGTGGTTATAGGTCTGTTCAGGTTTTCTATTTCTTCCTGGTTCAATTTTGGTAGTTGATACATCTCTAGTCATGCACCCATTTCTTCCAGGTTATCTAATTTGCTGGCATAGAGTTGCTCATAATATGTTCTTATAATTGTTTGTATTTCTTTGGTGTTGGTTGTGATCTCTCCTCTTTCCTTCATGATTTTGTTGATTTGGGTCATTTCTCTTTTCTTCTTGATAAGTCTGGCCAGGGGTTTATCAATCTTGTTCATTCTTTCCAAGAACCAGCTCCTAGTTTCGTGGATCTGTTCTACTGTTTTTTGGTTTCTAGTTCATTGATTTCTGCTCTGATCTTTATCATTTCTCTTCTCCTGCTGGGTTTAGGCTTTATTTGCTGTTCTTTCTCCAGCTCCTTTAGGTGTAGGGTCAGGTTGTGTATTTGAGACCTTTCTTCTTTCTTGAGAAAGGCTTGTATTGCTATATACTTTCCTCTCAGGACTGCCTTTGTTGTATCCCAAAGATTTGGAACCGTTGTGTTTTCATTTTCATTGGTTTCCATGAATTTTTTTAATTCTTCTTTAATTTCCTGGTTACCCATTCATTCTTTAGTAGGATGCTCTTTAGCCTCCATGTATTTGAGTTCTTTCCGACTTTCCTCTTGTGGTTGAGTTCTAGTTTCAAAGCATTGTGGTCTGAAAATATGCAGGGAATGATCCCAATCTTTTGGTACCGATTGAGACCTGATTTGTGACCTGGGATGTGATCAGTTCTGGAGAATGTTCCATGGGCACTACAGAAGAATGTGTATTCCTTTGCTTGGGGATGGAATGTTCTGAATATGTCTGTGAAGTCCATTTGGTCCAGTGTGTCATTTAAAGTCTTTATTTCCTTGTTGATCTTTGGCTTAGATGATCTGTCCATTTCAGTCAGGGCGGTGTTAAAGTCCCCCACTATTATTGTATTGTTGTCAATGTGTTTCTTTGCTTTTGTTATTAATTGCCTCACATAATTGGCTGCTCCCATGTTCGGGGCATAGATATTTACAATTGTTAGATCTTCTTGTTGGATAGACCCTTTAAGTAGGATATATTGTCCTTCCTCAACTCTTATTACAGTCTTTGTTATAAAATCTAGTTTGTCTGGTATACGGATTGCCACCCCAGCTTCCTTTTGGTGTCCATTAGCATGGCAAATGGTTTTCCACCCCCTCACTTTCAATGTGGGGGTGTCTTTGGGTCTAAAATGAGTCTCTTGCAGACAGCATATTGATGGGTCTTGTTTTTTTTTTTAATTTTTTATTGTTATGTTAATCACCATATATTACATCATTAGTTTTTGGTGCAGTGTTCCATGATTCATTGTTTGTTCATAACACCCAGTGCTCCATGCAGAACGTGCCCTCCTCAATACCCATCACCAGGCTCACCACTCCTCCTACCCCCCTCCCCTCTAGAAACCTCACTTTGTTTCTCAGAGTCCATCATCTCTCATGGTTCGTCTCCCCCTCTGACATACTCCCCTTTTCTTCCTCTCCTGTTATCTTCTTCTTTTTCTTTTTTCTTAAAATATGTTGCGTTATTTGTTTCAGAAGTACAGAACTGTGATTCAACAGTCTTGCACAATTCACAGCGCTCACCGTAGCACATACCCTCCCCAATGTCTATCACCCAGCCACCCCATCCCTCCCGCCCCCAACCACTCCAGTAACACTCAGTTTCTTTCCCGAGATGAAGAATTCCTCATATCAGTGAGGTCATATGATACATGTCTTTCTCTGCTTGACTTATTTCACTCAGCATAACACCCTCCAGTTCCATCCACGTCGTTGCAAATGGCAAGATCTCATTCCTTTTGATCGCTGCATAATATTCCATTGTGTATATACACCACATCTTCTTTATCCATTCATCTGTCGATGGGCATCTTGGCTCTTTCCACCGTTTGGCTCTGGTGGACATTGCTGCTATAAACATTGGGGTACACGTACCCCTTCGGGTCCCTACATTTGTATCTTTGTGGTAAATACCCAGTAGTGCAATTGCTGGATCGAACGGTAGCTCTAATTTCAAGTGTTTGAGGAATCTCCATACTCTTTTCCAGAGGGGTTGCACCAGCTTGCATTCCCACCAGCAGTGTAGGAGGGTTCCCCTTTCTCCACATCCCCGCCAACATCTGTCGTTCCCTGACTTGTTAATTTCAGCCATTCTGACGGGTGTGAGGTGGTATCTCATGGAGGTTTTGATTTGGATTTCCCTGATGCCGAGCGATGTGGAGCACTTTTTCATGTGCCTGTTGGCCATTTGGATGTCTTCTTTGGAGAAATGTCTGTTCATGTCTTCTGCCCATTTCTTGATTGTATTATTTCTTCTTTGGGTGTTGAGTTTGATCAGTTCTTTATAGATTTTGGATACTAGCCCTTTATCTGATAGGTCATTTGCAAATATTTTCTCCCATTCTGTCGGTTGTCTTTTGGTTTTGTGGACTGTCTCTTTTACTGTGCAAAGCTTTTTATCTTGATGAAATCCCAAGAGTTCATTTTTGCCCTGGCTTCCCGTGCCTTTGGCGATGTTTCTAGGAAGAAGTTGCTGCGGCTAAGGTCGAAAAGGTTGCTACCTGTGTTCTCCTTTAGGATTTTGATGGACTCCTGTCTCACGTTTAGGTCTTTCAACCGTTTGGAGTCTATTTTTGTGTGTGGTGTAAGGAAATGGTCCAGTTTCATTCTTCTGCATGTGGCTGTCCAATTTTCCCAACACCATTTGTTGAAGAGACTGTCTTTTTGCCATTGGACATTCTTTCCTGCTTTGTCAAAGATAAGTTGACCATAGAGTTGAGGGTCCATTTCTGGGCTCTCGATTCTGTTCCATTGATCTATGTGTCTGTTTTTGTGCCAGTACCATACTGTCTTGATGATGACAGCTTTGTCATAGAGCTGGAAGTCCGGAATTGTGATGCCGCCAGCTTTGCTTTTCTTTTTCAGGAGTCCTCTGGCTATTCTGGGTCTCTTCTGGTTCCATACAAATTTGAGGATTATTTCTTCCATTTCTTTGAGAAAAGTGGATGGTATTTTGATGGGGATTGCATTGAATGTGTAGATTGCTCTAGGTAGCATTGACATCTTCACAATGTTGATTCTCCCAATCCATGAGCACGGAACGTTGTTCCATTTCTTTGTGTCTTCTTCCATTTCTTTCATGAGTATTTTATAGTTTTCTGAGTACAGCTCCTTTGCCTCTTTGCTTAGATTTCTTCCTAGGGATCTAATGGTTTTGGGTGCAATTGTAAATGGGATCGACTCCTTGATTTGTCTCTCTTCTGTCTTGTTGTTGGTGTAGAGGAATGCCACCGATTTCTGTGCACTGATTTTGTATCCTGCTACTTTACTGAATTCCTGTATGAGTTCTAGCAGTTTTGGGGTGGAGTCTTTTGGGTTTTCCACATACAGTATCTTATCATCTGCAAAGAGTGAGAGGTTTGACTTCCTCTTTGCCGATTTGGATGCCTTTGATTTCTTTTTGTTGTCTGATTGCTGTGGCTAGGACTTCTAATACTACGTTGAATAGCACTGGTGAGAGTGGACATCCCTGCCGCGTTCCTGACTTTAGGGGAAAAGCTCTCGGCCTTTCCCCATTGAGAATGATATTCGCTGTAGGTTTTTCAGAGATGACTTTTATGATATTGAGGTATGTACCCTCTATCCCTATACTGTGAAGAGTTTGGATCAAGAAAGGATGTTGTACTTTGTCAAATGCTTTTTCTGCATCTATTGAGAGGATCATATGATTCTTGCTCTTTCTTTTGTTAATGTATTGTATCACGTTGATTGATTTGCGGATGTTGAACCAGCCTTGCAGCCCAGGAATAAATCCCACTTGGTCCTGGTGAATAATCCTTTTAATGTACTGTTGGAACCCATTGGCTAGTTTTTTTTGTGTGTTTGTGTGTGAGAAATTTTGCTTCCATGTTCATCAAGGATATTGGTCTGTAATTCTCTTTTTTGATGGGGTCTTTGTCTGGTTTTGGGATCAAGGTAATGCTGGCCTCATAAAATGAGTTTGGAAGTTTCCCTTCCATTTCTATTTTTTGGAACAGTTTCAGGACAATAGGTATTAATTCTTCTTGAAATGGCTGATAGAATTCCCCTGGGAAGCCATCTGGCCCTGGGCTTTTGTTTCTTGGGAGATTTTTGATGACTGTTTCAATTTCCTTAGTGGTTATAGGTCTGTTCAGGTTTTCTATTTCTTCCTGGTTCAATTTTGGTAGTGGATACATCTCTAGGCATGAACCCATTTCTTCCAGGTTATCTAATTTGCTGGCATAGAGTTGCTCATAATATGTTCTTATAATTGTTTGTATTTCTTTGGTGTTGGTTGTGATCTCTCCTCTTTCCTTCATGATTTTGTTGATTTGGGTCATTTCTCTTTTCTTCTTGATAAGTCTGGCCAGGGGTTTATCAATCTTGTTCATTCTTTCCAAGAACCAGCTCCTAGTTTCGTGGATCTGTTCTACTGTTCTTTTGGTTTCTAGTTCATTGATTTCTGCTCTGATCTTTATCATTTCTCTTCTCCTGCTGGGTTTAGGCTTTATTTGCTGTTCTTTCTCCAGCTCCTTTAGGTGTAGGGTCAGGTTGTGTATTTGAGACCTTTCTTCTTTCTTGAGAAAGGCTTGTATTGCTATATACTTTCCTCTCAGGACTGCCTTTGTTGTATCCCAAAGATTTGGAACCGTTGTGTTTTCATTTTCATTGGTTTCCATGAATTTTTTTAATTCTTCTTTAATTTCCTGGTTGACCCATTCATTCTTTAGTAGGATGCTCTTTAGCCTCCATGTATTTGAGTTCTTTCCGACTTTCCTCTTGTGGTTGAGTTCTAGTTTCAAAGCATTGTGGTCTGAAAATATGCAGGGAATGATCCCAATCTTTTGGTACCGATTGAGACCTGATTTGTGACCTGGGATGTGATCAATTCTGGAGAATGTTCCATGGGCACTAGAGAAGAATGTGTATTCCTTTGCTTGGGGATGGAATGTTCTGAATATGTCTGTGAAGTCCATTTGGTCCAGTGTGTCATTTAAAGTCTTTATTTCCTTGTTGATCTTTGGCTTAGATGATCTGTCCATTTCAGTCAGGGGGGTGTTAAAGTCCCCCACTATTATTGTATTGTTGTCAATGTGTTTCTTTGCTTTTGTTATTAATTGCCTTATATAGTTGGCTGCTCCCATGTTCGGGGCATAGATATTTTCTATTGTTAGATCTTCTTGTTGGATAGACCCTTTAAGTAGGATATAGTGTCCTTCCTCATCTCTTATTACAGTCTTTGTTTTAAAATCTAGTTTGTCTGATAGAAGGATTGCCACCCCAGCTTTCTTTTGGTGTCCATTAGCATGGTAAATGGTTTTCCACCCCCTCACTTTCAATGCGGGGGTGTCTTTGGGTCTAAAATGAGTCTCTTGCAGACAGCATATTGATGGGTCTTGTTTTTTTTTTTAATTTTTTATTGTTATGTTAATCACCATATATTACATCATTAGTTTTTGGTGCAGTGTTCCATGATTCATTGTTTGTTCATAACACCCAGTGCTCCATGCCGAACGTGCCCTCCTCAATACCCATCACCAGGCTCACCCCTCCTCCTACCCCCCCCCTCTAGAACCCTCAGTTTGTTTCTCAGAGTCCATCATCTCTCATGGTTCGTCTCCCCCTCTGACATACTCCCCTTTTCTTCCTCTCCTGTTATCTTCTTCTTTTTCTTTTTTCTTAAAATATGTTGCGTTATTTGTTTCAGAAGTACAGAACTGTGATTCAACAGTCTTGCACAATTCACAGCGCTCACCGTAGCACATACCCTCCCCAATGTCTATCACCCAGCCACCCCATCCCTCCCACCCCCACCACTCCAGTAACACTCAGTTTCTTTCCCGAGATGAAGAATTCCTCATATCAGTGAGGTCATATGATACATGTCTTTCTCTGATTGACTTATTTCACTCAGCATAACACCCTCCAGTTCCATCCACGTCGTTGCAAATGGCAAGATCTCATTCCTTTTGATCGCTGCATAATATTCCATTGTGTATATACACCACATCTTCTTTATCCATTCATCTGTCGATGGGCATCTTGGCTCTTTCCACCGTTTGGCTCTGGTGGACATTGCTGCTATAAACATTGGGGTACACGTACCCCTTCGGGTCCCTACATTTGTATCTTTGTGGTAAATACCCAGTAGTGCAATTGCTGGATCGAACGGTAGCTCTAATTTCAACTGTTTGAGGAACCTCCATACTGTTTTCCAGAGGGGTTGCACCAGCTTGCATTCCCACCAACAGTGTAGGAGGGTTCCCCTTTCTCCACATCCCCGCCAACATCTGTCGTTCCCTGACTTGTTAATTTCAGCCATTCTGACGGGTGTGAGGTGGTATCTCATGGAGGTTTTGATTTGGATTTCCCTGATGCCGAGCGATGTGGAGCACTTTTTCATGTGCCTGTTGGCCATTTGGATGTCTTCTTTGGAGAAATGTCTGTTCATGTCTTCTGCCCATTTCTTGATTGGATTATTTCTTCTTTGGGTGTTGAGTTTGATCAGTTCTTTATAGATTTTGGATACTAGCCCTTTATCTGATAGGTCATTTGCAAATATTTTCTCCCATTCTGTCGGTTGTCTTTTGGTTTTGTGGACTGTTTCTTTTGCTGTGCAAAAGCTTTTTATCTTGATGAAATCCCAAGAGTTCATTTTTGCCCTGGCTTCCCGTGCCTTTGGCGATGTTTCTAGGAAGAAGTTGCTGCGGCTAAGGTCGAAAAGGTTGCTACCTGTGTTCTCCTTTAGGATTTTGATGGACTCCTGTCTCACGTTTCGGTCTTTCAACCGTTTGGAGTCTATTTTTGTGTGTGGTGTAAGGAAATGGTCCAGTTTCATTCTTCTGCATGTGGCTGTCCAATTTTCCCAACACCATTTGTTGAAGAGACTGTCTTTTTGCCATTGGACATTCTTTCCTGCTTTGTCAAAGATAAGTTGACCATAGAGTTGAGGGTCCATTTCTGGGCTCTCGATTCTGTTCCATTGATCTATGTGTCTGTTTTTGTGCCAGTACCATACTGTCTTGATGATGACAGCTTTGTCATAGAGCTGGAAGTCCGGAATTGTGATGCCGCCAGCTTTGCTTTTCTTTTTCAGGAGTCCTCTGGCTATTCTGGGTCTCTTCTGGTTCCATACAAATTTGAGGATTATTTCTTCCATTTCTTTGAGAAAAGTGGATGGTATTTTGATGGGGATTGCACTCAATGTGTAGATTGCTCTAGGTAGCATTGACATCTTCACAATGTTGATTCTCCCAATCCATGAGCACGGAACGTTGTTCCATTTCTTTGTGTCTTCTTCCATTTCTTTCAGGAGTATTTTATAATTTTCTGAGTACAGCTCCTTTGCCTCTTTGCTTAGATTTCTTCCTAGGGATCTAATGGTTTTGGGTGCAATTGTAAATGGGATCGACTCCTTGATTTGTCTCTCTTCTGTCTTGTTGTTGGTGTAGAGGAATGCCACCGATTTCTGTGCACTGATTTTGTATCCTGCTACTTTACTGAATTCCTGTATGAGTTCTAGCAGTTTTGGGGTGGAGTCTTTTGGGTTTTCCACATACAGTATCTTATCATCTGCAAAGAGTGAGAGGTTTGACTTCCTCTTTGCCGATTTGGATGCCTTTGATTTCTTTTTGTTGTCTGATTGCTGTGGCTAGGACTTCTAATACTACGTTGAATAGCACTGGTGAGAGTGGACATCCCTGCCGCGTTCCTGACTTTAGGGGAAAAGCTCTCGGCCTTTCCCCATTGAGAATGATATTCGCTGTAGGTTTTTCATAGATGACTTTTATGATATTGAGGTATGTACCCTCTATCCCTATACTGTGAAGAGTTTGGATCAAGAAAGGATGTTGTACTTTGTCAAATGCTTTTTCTGCATCTATTGAGAGGATCATATGATTCTTGCTCTTTCTTTTGTTAATGTATTGTATCACGTTGATTGATTTGCGGATGTTGAACCAGCCTTGCAGCCCAGGAATAAATCCCACTTGGTCCTGGTGAATAATCCTTTTAATGTACTGTTGGAACCCATTGGCTAGTTTTTTTTGTGTGTTTGTGTGTGAGAAATTTTGCTTCCATGTTCATCAAGGATATTGGTCTGTAATTCTCTTTTTTGATGGGGTCTTTGTCTGGTTTTGGGATCAAGGTAATGCTGGCCTCATAAAATGAGTTTGGAAGTTTCCCTTCCATTTCTATTTTTTGGAACAGTTTCAGGACAATAGGTATTAATTCTTCTTGAAATGGCTGATAGAATTCCCCTGGGAAGCCATCTGGCCCTGGGCTTTTGTTTCTTGGGAGATTTTTGATGACTGTTTCAATTTCCTTAGTGGTTATAGGTCTGTTCAGGTTTTCTATTTCTTCCTGGTTCAATTTTGGTAGTTGATACATCTCTAGGCATGCACCCATTTCTTCCAGGTTATCTAATTTGCTGGCATAGAGTTGCTCATAATATGTTCTTATAATTGTTTGTATTTCTTTGGTGTTGGTTGTGATCTCTCCTCTTTCCTTCATGATTTTGTTGATTTGGGTCATTTCTCTTTTCTTCTTGATAAGTCTGGCCAGGGGTTTATCAATCTTGTTCATTCTTTCCAAGAACCAGCTCCTAGTTTCGTGGATCTGTTCTACTGTTCTTTTGGTTTCTAGTTCATTGATTTCTGCTCTGATCTTTATCATTTCTCTTCTCCTGCTGGGTTTAGGCTTTATTTGCTGTTCTTTCTCCAGCTCCTTTAGGTGTAGGGTCAGGTTGTGTATTTGAGACCTTTCTTCTTTCTTGAGAAAGGCTTGTATTGCTATATACTTTCCTCTCAGGACTGCCTTTGTTGTATCCCAAAGATTTGGAACCGTTGTGTTTTCATTTTCATTGGTTTCCATGAATTTTTTTAATTCTTCTTTAATTTCCTGGTTGACCCATTCATTCTTTAGTAGGATGCTCTTTAGCCTCCATGTATTTGAGTTCTTTCCGACTTTCCTCTTGTGGTTGAGTTCTAGTTTCAAAGCATTGTGGTCTGAAAATATGCAGGGAATGATCCCAATCTTTTGGTACCGATTGAGACCTGATTTGTGACCTGGGATGTGATCAATTCTGGAGAATGTTCCATGGGCACTAGAGAAGAATGTGTATTCCTTTGCTTGGGGATGGAATGTTCTGAATATGTCTGTGAAGTCCATTTGGTCCAGTGTGTCATTTAAAGTCTTTATTTCCTTGTTGATCTTTGGCTTAGATGATCTGTCCATTTCAGTCAGGGGGGTGTTAAAGTCCCCCACTATTATTGTATTGTTGTCAATGTGTTTCTTTGCTTTTGTTATTAATTGCCTTATATAGTTGGCTGCTCCCATGTTCGGGGCATAGATATTTTCTATTGTTAGATCTTCTTGTTGGATAGACCCTTTAAGTAGGATATAGTGTCCTTCCTCATCTCTTATTACAGTCTTTGTTTTAAAATCTAGTTTGTCTGATAGAAGGATTGCCACCCCAGCTTTCTTTTGGTGTCCATTAGCATGGTAAATGGTTTTCCACCCCCTCACTTTCAATGCGGGGGTGTCTTTGGGTCTAAAATGAGTCTCTTGCAGACAGCATATTGATGGGTCTTGTTTTTTTTTTTAATTTTTTATTGTTATGTTAATCACCATATATTACATCATTAGTTTTTGGTGCAGTGTTCCATGATTCATTGTTTGTTCATAACACCCAGTGCTCCATGCCGAACGTGCCCTCCTCAATACCCATCACCAGGCTCACCCCTCCTCCTACCCCCCCCCTCTAGAACCCTCAGTTTGTTTCTCAGAGTCCATCATCTCTCATGGTTCGTCTCCCCCTCTGACATACTCCCCTTTTCTTCCTCTCCTGTTATCTTCTTCTTTTTCTTTTTTCTTAAAATATGTTGCGTTATTTGATTCAGAAGTACAGAACTGTGATTCAACAGTCTTGCACAATTCACAGCGCTCACCGTAGCACATACCCTCCCCAATGTCTATCACCCAGCCACCCCATCCCTCCCACCCCCACCACTCCAGTAACACTCAGTTTCTTTCCCGAGATGAAGAATTCCTCATATCAGTGAGGTCATATGATACATGTCTTTCTCTGATTGACTTATTTCACTCAGCATAACACCCTCCAGTTCCATCCACGTCGTTGCAAATGGCAAGATCTCATTCCTTTTGATCGCTGCATAATATTCCATTGTGTATATACACCACATCTTCTTTATCCATTCATCTGTCGATGGGCATCTTGGCTCTTTCCACCGTTTGGCTCTGGTGGACATTGCTGCTATAAACATTGGGGTACACGTACCCCTTCGGGTCCCTACATTTGTATCTTTGTGGTAAATACCCAGTAGTGCAATTGCTGGATCGAACGGTAGCTCTAATTTCAACTGTTTGAGGAACCTCCATACTGTTTTCCAGAGGGGTTGCACCAGCTTGCATTCCCACCAACAGTGTAGGAGGGTTCCCCTTTCTCCACATCCCCGCCAACATCTGTCGTTCCCTGACTTGTTAATTTCAGCCATTCTGACGGGTGTGAGGTGGTATCTCATGGAGGTTTTGATTTGGATTTCCCTGATGCCGAGCGATGTGGAGCACTTTTTCATGTGCCTGTTGGCCATTTGGATGTCTTCTTTGGAGAAATGTCTGTTCATGTCTTCTGCCCATTTCTTGATTGGATTATTTCTTCTTTGGGTGTTGAGTTTGATCAGTTCTTTATAGATTTTGGATACTAGCCCTTTATCTGATAGGTCATTTGCAAATATTTTCTCCCATTCTGTCGGTTGTCTTTTGGTTTTGTGGACTGTTTCTTTTGCTGTGCAAAAGCTTTTTATCTTGATGAAATCCCAAGAGTTCATTTTTGCCCTGGCTTCCCGTGCCTTTGGCGATGTTTCTAGGAAGAAGTTGCTGCGGCTAAGGTCGAAAAGGTTGCTACCTGTGTTCTCCTTTAGGATTTTGATGGACTCCTGTCTCACGTTTAGGTCTTTCAACCGTTTGGAGTCTATTTTTGTGTGTGGTGTAAGGAAATGGTCCAGTTTCATTCTTCTGCATGTGGCTGTCCAATTTTCCCAACACCATTTGTTGAAGAGACTGTCTTTTTGCCATTGGACATTCTTTCCTGCTTTGTCAAAGATAAGTTGACCATAGAGTTGAGGGTCCATTTCTGGGCTCTCGATTCTGTTCCATTGATCTATGTGTCTGTTTTTGTGCCAGTACCATACTGTCTTGATGATGACAGCTTTGTCATAGAGCTGGAAGTCCGGAATTGTGATGCCGCCAGCTTTGCTTTTCTTTTTCAGGAGTCCTCTGGCTATTCTGGGTCTCTTCTGGTTCCATACAAATTTGAGGATTATTTCTTCCATTTCTTTGGGAAAAGTGGATGGTATTTTGATGGGGATTGCACTCAATGTGTAGATTGCTCTAGGTAGCATTGACATCTTCACAATGTTGATTCTCCCAATCCATGAGCACGGAACGTTGTTCCATTTCTTTGTGTCTTCTTCCATTTCTTTCATGAGTATTTTATAGTTTTCTGAGTACAGCTCCTTTGCCTCTTTGCTTAGATTTCTTCCTAGGGATCTAATGGTTTTGGGTGCAATTGTAAATGGGATCGACTCCTTGATTTGTCTCTCTTCTGTCTTGTTGTTGGTGTAGAGGAATGCCACCGATTTCTGTGCACTGATGTTGTATCCTGCTACTTTACTGAATTCCTGTATGAGTTCTAGCAGTTTTGGGGTGGAGTCTTTTGGGTTTTCCCCATACAGTATCTTATCATCTGCAAAGAGTGAGAGGTTTGACTTCCTCTTTGCCGATTTGGATGCCTTTGATTTCTTTTTGTTGTCTGATTGCTGTGGCTAGGACTTCTAATACTACGTTGAATAGCACTGGTGAGAGTGGACATCCCTGCCGCGTTCCTGACTTTAGGGGAAAAGCTCTCGGCCTTTCCCCATTGAGAATGATATTCGCTGTAGGTTTTTCATAGATGGCTTTTATGATATTGAGGTATGTACCCTCTATCCCTATACTGTGAAGAGTTTGGATCAAGAAAGGATGTGGTACTTTGTCAAATGCTTTTTCTGCATCTATTGAGAGGATCATATGATTCTTGCTCTTTCTTTTGTTAATGTATTGTATCACGTTGATTGATTTGCGGATGTTGAACCAGCCTTGCAGCCCAGGAATAAATCCCACTTGGTCCTGGTGAATAATCCTTTTAATGTACTGTTGGAACCCATTGGCTAGTTTTTGTGTGTGTGTGTGTGTGAGTAATTTTGCTTCCATGTTCATCAAGGATATTGGTCTGTAATTCTCTTTTTTGATGGGGTCTTTGTCTGGTTTTGGGATCAAGGTAATGCTGGCCTCATAAAATGAGTTTGGAAGTTTCCCTTCCATTGCTATTTTTTGGAACAGTTTCAGGAGAATAGGTATTAATTCTTCTTGAAATGGCTGATAGAATTCCCCTGCGAAGCCATCTGGCCCTGGGCTTTTGTTTCTTGGGAGATTTTTGATGACTCTTTCAATTTCCTTAGTGGTTATAGGTCTGTTCAGGTTTTCTATTTCTTCCTGGTTCAATTTTGGTAGTTGATACATCTCTAGGCATGCACCCATTTCTTCCAGGTTATCTAATTTGCTGGCATAGAGTTGCTCATAATATGTTCTTATAATTGTTTGTATTTCTTTGGTGTTGGTTGTGATCTCTCCTCTTTCCTTCATGATTTTGTTGATTTGGGTCATTTCTCTTTTCTTCTTGATAAGTCTGGCCAGGGGTTTATCAATCTTGTTCATTCTTTCAAAGAACCAGGTCCTAGTTTCGTGGATCTGTTCTACTGTTTTTTGGTTTCTAGTTCATTGATTTCTGCTCTGATCTTTATCATTTCTCTTCTCCTGCTGGGTTTAGGCTTTATTTGCTGTTCTTTCTCCAGCTCCTTTAGGTGTAGGTTCAGGTTGTGTATTTGAAACCTTTCTTGTTTCTTGAGAAAGGCTTGTATTGCTATATACTTTCCTCTCAGGACTGCCTTTGTTGTATCCCAAAGATTTGGAACCGTTGTGTTTTCATTTTCATTGGTTTCCATGAATTTTTTTAATTCTTCTTTAATTTCCTGGTTACCCATTCATTCTTTAGTAGGATGCTCTTTAGCCTCCATGTATTTGAGTTCTTTCCGACTTTCCTCTTGTGGTTGAGTTCTAGTTTCAAAGCATTGTGGTCTGAAAATATGCAGGGAATGATCCCAATCTTTTGGTACCGATTGAGACCTGATTTGTGACCTGGGATGTGATCAGTTCTGGAGAATGTTCCATGGGCACTAGAGAAGAATGTGTATTCCTTTGCTTGGGGATGGAATGTTCTGAATATGTCTGTGAAGTCCATTTGGTCCAGTGTGTCATTTAAAGTCTTTATTTCCTTGTTGATCTTTGGCTTAGATGATCTGTCCATTTCAGTCAGGGCGGTGTTAAAGTCCCCCACTATTATTGTATTGTTGTCAATGTGTTTCTTTGCTTTTGTTATTAATTGCCTCACATAATTGGCTGCTCCCATGTTCGGGGCATAGATATTTACAATTGTTAGATCTTCTTGTTGGATAGACCCTTTAAGTAGGATATAGTGTCCTTCCTCAACTCTTATTACAGTCTTTGTTATAAAATCTAGTTTGTCTGGTATACGGATTGCCACCCCAGCTTCCTTTTGGTGTCCATTAGCATGGCAAATGGTTTTCCACCCCCTCACTTTCAATGTGGGGGTGTCTTTGGGTCTAAAATGAGTCTCTTGCAGACAGCATATTGATGGGTCTTGTTTTTTTTTTTAATTTTTTATTGTTATGTTAATCACCATATATTACATCATTAGTTTTTGGTGCAGTGTTCCATGATTCATTGTTTGTTCATAACACCCAGTGCTGCATGCAGAACGTGCCCTCCTCAATACCCATCACCAGGCTCACCCCTCCTCCTACCCCCCTCCCCTCTAGAACCCTCAGTTTGTTTTTCAGAGTCCATCATCTCTCATGGTTCGTCTCCCCCTCTGACATACTCCCCTTTTCTTCCTCTCCTGTTATCTTCTTCTTTTTCTTTTTTCTTAAAATATGTTGCGTTATTTGGTTCAGAAGTACAGAACTGTGATTCAACAGTCTTGCACAATTCACAGCGCTCACCGTAGCACATACCCTCCCCAATGTCTATCACCCAGCCACCCCATCCCTCCCACCCCCAACCACTCCAGTAACACTCAGTTTCTTTCCCGAGATGAAGAATTCCTCATATCAGTGAGGTCATATGATACATGTCTTTCTCTGATTGACTTATTTCACTCAGCATAACACCCTCCAGTTCCATCCACGTCGTTGCAAATGGCAAGATCTCATTCCTTTTGATGGCTGCATAATATTCCATTGTGTATATACACCACATCTTCTTTATCCATTCATCTGTCGATGGGCATCTTGGCTCTTTCCACCGTTTGGCTATGGTGGACATTGCTGCTATAAACATTGGGGTACACGTACCCCTTCGGGTCCCTACATTTGTATCTTTGTGGTAAATACCCAGTAGTGCAATTGCTGGATCGAACGGTAGCTCTAATTTCAACTGTTTGAGGAACCTCCATACTGTTTTCCAGAGGGGTTGCACCAGCTTGCATTCCCACCAACAGTGTAGGAGGGTTCCCCTTTCTCCACATCCCCGCCAACATCTGTCGTTCCCTGACTTGTTAATTTCAGCCATTCTGACGGGTGTGAGGTGGTATCTCATGGAGGTTTTGATTTGGATTTCCCTGATGCCGAGCGATGTGGAGCACTTTTTCATGTGCCTGTTGGCCATTTGGATGTCTTCTTTGGAGAAATGTCTGTTCATGTCTTCTGCCCATTTCTTGATTGGATTATTTCTTCTTTGGGTGTTGAGTTTGATCAGTTCTTTATAGATTTTGGATACTAGCCCTTTATCTGATAGGTCATTTGCAAATATTTTCTCCCATTCTGTCGGTTGTCTTTTGGTTTTGTGGACTGTTTCTTTTGCTGTGCAAAAGCTTTTTATCTTGATGAAATCCCAAGAGTTCATTTTTGCCCTGGCTTCCCGTGCCTTTGGCGATGTTTCTAGGAAGAAGTTGCTGCGGCTAAGGTCGAAAAGGTTGCTACCTGTGTTCTCCTTTAGGATTTTGATGGACTCCTGTGTCACGTTTAGGTCTTTCAACCGTTTGGAGTCTATTTTTGTGTGTGGTGTAAGGAAATGGTCCAGTTTCATTCTTCTGCATGTGGCTGTCCAATTTTCCCAACACCATTTGTTGAAGAGACTGTCTTTTTGCCATTGGACATTCTTTCCTGCTTTGTCAAAGATAAGTTGACCATAGAGTTGAGGGTCCATTTCTGGGCTCTCGATTCTGTTCCATTGATCTATGTGTCTGTTTTTGTGCCAGTACCATACTGTCTTGATGATGACAGCTTTGTCATAGAGCTGGAAGTCCGGAATTGTGATGCCGCCAGCTTTGCTTTTCTTTTTCAGGAGTCCTCTGGCTATTCTGGGTCTCTTCTGGTTCCATACAAATTTGAGGATTATTTCTTCCATTTCTTTGAGAAAAGTGGATGGTATTTTGATGGGGATTGCACTGAATGTGTAGATTGCTCTAGGTAGCATTGACATCTTCACAATGTTGATTCTCCCAATCCATGAGCACGGAACGTTGTTCCATTTCTTTGTGTCTTCTTCCATTTCTTTCATGAGTATTTTATAGTTTTCTGAGTACAGCTCCTTTGCCTCTTTGCTTAGATTTCTTCCTAGGGATCTAATGGTTTTGGGTGCAATTGTAAATGGGATCGACTCCTTGATTTGTCTCTCTTCTGTCTTGTTGTTGGTGTAGAGGAATGCCACCGATTTCTGTGCACTGATTTTGTATCCTGCTACTTTACTGAATTCCTGTATGAGTTCTAGCAGTTTTGGGGTGGAGTCTTTTGGGTTTTCCACATACAGTATCTTATCATCTGCAAAGAGTGAGAGGTTTGACTTCCTCTTTGCCGATTTGGATGCCTTTGATTTCTTTTTGTTGTCTGATTGCTGTGGCTAGGACTTCTAATACTACGTTGAATAGCACTGGTGAGAGTGGACATCCCTGCCGCGTTCCTGACTTTAGGGGAAAAGCTCTCGGCCTTTCCCCATTGAGAATGATATTCGCTGTAGGTTTTTCATAGATGGCTTTTATGATATTGAGGTATGTACCCTCTATCCCTATACTGTGAAGAGTTTGGATCAAGAAAGGATGTTGTACTTTGTCAAATGCTTTTTCTGCATCTATTGAGAGGATCATATGATTCTTGCTCTTTCTTTTGTTAATGTATTGTATCACGTTGATTGATTTGCGGATGTTGAACCAGCCTTGCAGCCCAGGAATAAATCCCACTTGGTCCTGGTGAATAATCCTTTTAATGTACTGTTGGAACCCATTGGCTAGTTTTTTTGTGTGTGTGTGTGTGAGAAACTTTGCTTCCATGTTCATCAAGGATATTGGTCTGTAATTCTCTTTTTTGATGGGGTCTTTGTCTGGTTTTGGGATCAAGGTAATGCTGGCCTCATAAAATGAGTTTGGAAGTTTCCCTTCCATTTCTATTTTTTGGAACAGTTTCAGGAGAATAGGTATTAATTCTTCTTGAAATGGCTGATAGAATTCCCCTGGGAAGCCATCTGGCCCTGGGCTTTTGTTTCTTGGGAGATTTTTGATGACTCTTTCAATTTCCTTAGTGGTTATAGGTCTGTTCAGGTTTTCTATTTCTTCCTGGTTCAATTTTGGTAGTGGATACATCTCTAGGCATGCACCCATTTCTTCCAGGTTATCTAATTTGCTGGCATAGAGTTGCTCATAATATGTTCTTATAATTGTTTGTATTTCTTTGGTGTTGGTTGTGATCTCTCCTCTTTCCTTCATGATTTTGTTGATTTGGGTCATTTCTCTTTTCTTCTTGATAAGTCTGGCCAGGGGTTTATCAATCTTGTTCATTCTTTCCAAGAACCAGCTCCTAGTTTCGTGGATCTGTTCTACTGTTCTTTTGGTTTCTAGTTCATTGATTTCTGCTCTGATCTTTATCATTTCTCTTCTCCTGCTGGGTTTAGGCTTTATTTGCTGTTCTTTCTCCAGCTCCTTTCGGTGTAGGGTCAGGTTGTGTATTTGAGACCTTTCTTGTTTCTTGAGAAAGGCTTGTATTGCTATATACTTTCCTCTCAGGACTGCCTTTGTTGTATCCCAAAGATTTGGAACCGTTGTGTTTTCATTTTCATTGGTTTCCATGAATTTTTTTAATTCTTCTTTAATTTCCTGGTTGACCCATTCATTCTTTAGTAGGATGCTCTTTAGCCTCCATGTATTTGAGTTCTTTCCGACTTTCCTCTTGTGGTTGAGTTCTAGTTTCAAAGCATTGTGGTCTGAAAATATGCAGGGAATGATCCCAATCTTTTGGTACCGATTGAGACCTGATTTGTGACCTGGGATGTGATCAGTTCTGGAGAATGTTCCATGGGCACTAGAGAAGAATGTGTATTCCTTTGCTTGGGGATGGAATGTTCTGAATATGTCTGTGAAGTCCATTTGGTCCAGTGTGTCATTTAAAGTCTTTATTTCCTTGTTGATCTTTGGCTTAGATGATCTGTCCATTTCACTCAGGGGGGTGTTAAAGTCCCCCACTATTATTGTATTGTTGTCAATGTGTTTCTTTGCTTTTGTTATTAATTGCCTTATATAGTTGGCTGCTCCCATGTTCGGGGCATAGATATTTGCAATTGTTAGATCTTCTTGTTGGATAGACCCTTTAAGTAGGATATAGTGTCCTTCCTCATCTCTTATTACAGTCTTTGTTTTAAAATCTAGTTTGTCTGATAGAAGGATTGCCACCCCAGCTTTCTTTTGGTGTCCATTAGCATGGTAAATGGTTTTCCACCCCCTCACTTTCAATGTGGGGGTGTCTTTGGGTCTAAAATGAGTCTCTTGCAGACAGCATATTGATGGGTCTTGTTTTTTTTTTTACTTTTTTATTGTTATGTTAATCACCATATATTACATCATTAGTTTTTGGTGCAGTGTTCCATGATTCATTGTTTGTTCATAACACCCAGTGCTCCATGCCGAACGTGCCCTCCTCAATACCCATCACCAGGCTCACCCCTCCTCCTACCCCCCTCCCCTCTAGAACCCTCAGTTTGTTTCTCAGAGTCCATCATCTCTCATGGTTCGTCTCCCCCTCTGACATACTCCCCTTTTCTTCCTCTCCTGTTATCTTCTTCTTTTTCTTTTTTCTTAAAATATGTTGCGTTATTTGTTTCAGAAGTACAGAACTGTGATTCAACAGTCTTGCACAATTCACAGCGCTCACCGTAGCACATACCCTCCCCAATGTCTATCACCCAGCCACCCCATCCCTCCCACCCCCAACCACTCCAGTAACACTCAGTTTCTTTCCCGAGATGAAGAATTCCTCATATCAGTGAGGTCATATGATACATGTCTTTCTCTGATTGACTTATTTCACTCAGCATAACACCCTCCAATTCCATCCACGTCGTTGCAAATGGCAAGATCTCATTCCTTTTGATGGCTGCATAATATTCCATTGTGTATATACACCACATCTTCTTTATCCATTCATCTGTCGATGGGCATCTTGGCTCTTTCCACCGTTTGGCTCTGGTGGACATTGCTGCTATAAACATTGGGGTACACGTACCCCTTCGGGTCCCTACATTTGTATCTTTGTGGTAAATACCCAGTAGTGCAATTGCTGGATCGAACGGTAGCTCTAATTTCAAGTGTTTGAGGAACCTCCATACTGTTTTCCAGAGGGGTTGCACCAGCTTGCATTCCCACCAACAGTGTAGGAGGGTTCCCCTTTCTCCACATCCCCGCCAACATCTGTCGTTCCCTGACTTGTTAATTTCAGCCATTCTGACGGGTGTGAGGTGGTATCTCATGGAGGTTTTGATTTGGATTTCCCTGATGCCGAGCGATGTGGAGCACTTTTTCATGTGCCTGTTGGCCATTTGGATGTCTTCTTTGGAGAAATGTCTGTTCATGTCTTCTGCCCATTTCTTGATTGGATTATTTCTTCTTTGGGTGTTGAGTTTGCTCAGTTCTTTATAGATTTTGGATACTAGCCCTTTATCTGATAGGTCA